>NC_133372.1:37763562-37812837 GCF_049309525.1 Garra rufa
CCAAATGTGCCTGCAATTATAGAATCACCCAAAAAAACACTTCTATGGTGCTTCTGCATCCTTTTTGAAGCCTAAAACCTCATGTCCATTCAGTTGCATGAAAAAAGCCATGCATGTTCACTGTTTTTTAAATAAAAAGCAAGTCATGCAGCTTTGGAAAACATACTGGGGTAAATGCCGTAAATGATGACACAATAAAATTTTTTGGTTAAACTATGACTTTGACATACTATTCAGACGTAGTGTGCTATTTAGGCACACTAAAAAGCTGAATCCATACATTTTTCATGAACTATGTTTCTTCAGACTAACAGCCTCTTGATAATCACACTATCAATCACCAGAATCATTAGATAAGTAAAAGCAAGATTGAAGCTGCTTCCAATTTCAGATGCAATTCAGGGGTCAATTACAGTTCAAATTCATCTAGCGATGGACCTTATCAAGCATGAGAACTGCCAACGGTCTAAATCACTAAAATCGATATAAAACTGAATCTTTGACATTTGGAATTGGAGCGCTCTATTGGCACGTCCCAGTCTCCCATAAATGACACACGAGAAATGTTGGGCCTGGAGCCATTATGTTGCAATTTTTCTCAATAGCAGTATGACAATAGGCTGAGCACAAGCTGCTGCTGCTCACCGAATGTATTCACACCAGCAAATAACCTAATTGGAACCAACTCCACTGACTTTTTTACAAAATAGTGCTGGATTCAATATGAATTGAGGCCTATTTGTGGACGAGTCTAATTGAATTGGCAATAACCTTAATTTAATTTGAGAGGAACGTGATGGATTGATCCAGATTTTGACTTGAAATCTTACAACCAAAAACAAACAATCTACAAAACTGCAAAGACAGGACACTGGGCTGTCTTAGAGAATCCCTAAGGAAATAGTGAATGCAGTCAGTCAGTCAGTTCTGAGGGAACCTTATTGTGCACTAATGCACTCCTAATTCACTCTTTTGCTTAAAGGCTAACAAGGACAGTTCAGACACAACAAGATGACAAACCCACAGGGCTCCAAAGTAAATGCCTGAAAAAAAAAAAAAAAGCATAGTTTTAAAATAACATCCATATCGTAGCTCTTATAACTCAGCGGTTGGTATAAAACCACTTTAAAGTTAGGCCAAAAATTAAATAATTTTTTTTTCGGCGTTTCATGTGCTTTTTTAAGACCCTTATTTTTTTTGCCATTGATGCCAGTCTGATGCTCCATTAGTGGAAGTTGTCTTTTACAATACAAGCTTGAGTACGACATCTCCGTACACTCTCAGCTCTAAAACCTTGCCTCCAGCATGTAGCGGCTTTAAAAGCAAATAGAACAGTCAAAAAGCAAGAGGTTATCAGATTGTGATGTAACCTAATAATAAACTCAACACCCAGTGGCCGGCATTTCCTGTTACACTGCCTGCAACCATTGATTTGTCTCTCAGGTTGCCATTTCAATTAGATACAGTATAGACTCCCCTCTCCCAGGGCAGTGGATTCAGTATTGCTCTCATTGTGTCTTACTCACTCAACTGAAATATGCTGGTCTGTGCAGAAAATTGTTCGTGTCTACATCCAGAAGTCCTAAAGCACGGCTGATAGCAACATAACTGTCTTCAAGGTGATTAAGGCTAAAATATGGGGCAAACACACTCTTGTTCGGTTGCGACGCAGCTTTCACCTGAATAATTACGCTAATATATTTATATCGATATCGACCGCGACCCTACTCTCTAGCGTAAAAATAATTGGTTGCACTTGTAAAACACCTGCAAGACAATTTCTTGTCACAGCTTTCACTGTCATAACGGTTGATCGATATCATGTTTGAACTTCTTGAAGCTGTTACAGCTGTCATCTGAATCTGGCAGGTGAATTGACGTATGTATGGTAATCCATATTCAATTTGGCTTTCTAATGCTTTCGCTCTCAATGGATCAGTCACAACTTGGTAGTCCTAATGTCATTTTCTCTAACTCTCTGATCTTTCCGTGCATGAGATATCTTTAATGGATAATGATTTTTATTGCTCACGCTTGTTTTGGTTACATCTGACCTCTTTCTTTGCTGCGTTTCAGTCTGTGATTTGTTAAAGCAAATGCTGTAATCAGTATAGAGATAAATGTGCAAACCCAAAAGTGTGAATAAAAACAAATCAGCGGGGCCAAAATAAGAAAAACTGATTTGCATAACCCCTCTGGCCTCGTTAAACACTTTCAAATTCTTTCTCCTCCCTCTTAAGATTAGAATGGTTATAATAAATGATAAAAATGCAACACTAGCAGCCTTGTGAGCATGAGATATAAGTTTTTTTGCTGATGTTGCCTTGAATATGTGATATCGGTCGAGAATACATTTTTTGTACTTGCCATTTTTCTTAAAGGGGTCATCGGATGCCCATTTCCCACAAGTTGATATGATTCTTTAGGGTCTTAATGAGTCTATAACATACTTTGGTTAAAATTTCTCAATGCTAGTGTAAAAAACACTTTTTTACCTTGTCAAAATCAGCCCTTTTTAGAGCAAGCTATTCTGTTGCACGTTCCTTTAAATGCTAATGAGCTCTGTTCGCCCCGCCCATCTCTGCCATGGGATGACAAGCCATAATGTTTACTTTAGCCGCATTTAGCCACATTTAGCCACATTTAGCTGTGTTTAGCTGTAAACCTTGGTAACTAGCGCATTATTAAGAATGGCCATTTGCAAAGATGCATTAAAAACCTTATACTTACTTCTGCTGTGGGTGAAGCTGCATCACAAATGATTCGCACGAACATAGATGCATATGTACATCAGGATCGGAGCTTTTCTTTCAAAAACGAAAGTAATGTTAATCCTCTGCATCTTCAGCTGCTCAGATGTCGGGAATAAATGACGACTGCTATGTTCATTTTTACACCCAACAACAGAACACCTCAATCGCTCAATCTGAGACATTCTTGTCTTCCCCTGCACCCGAGTCCACACAATGGCGATCGGAGTCGGACTGTTTTAGCTCGGTGAAAGCAGGTCTAAGGTAAGACGCTCATGTCAATCAACTATCATGGAAGCGGCCTCTGTGAGAGGCTGAGAATGACCTGATTTGAATATTTGATATTTTACTTTTAAAGATGGGTGGATCCACTGGGTGGATTTTTATCATTGTAGGGTGGTTGTGTACACAAACTGCCAAAACACATTAATGTTCAAACAACATGTAAAAGTGAGTTTTGCATCCAATGACAGCTTTAAAAAACAGTTTAAAACAAACTAATTTGGAACATAAACAGTCTACATAAAAGCAAGGTGTTAATTAAATAAAAAAATTGTATTTAAATCAGTAAACATTTCACTTAAAAAAAATAATAATCAAGAGTATGATTATGGCTTCTCTAGCTAATCAGAATGTTCCTATAATATTCCTTTTTTCAGCAAACAGGCATTACATTTATCAAAAGTGGAAGTAAAGACATTTAGAATGTTACAATTGATTTTTATTTTAAATAAATGCTGTTCTTTTGAACATTCTATTCACCAAAGAATTCTGAAAAAAAAAAACATGGTAAAAATATTCTTCAAAATATCTTGTGTATAACAGAAGATAGATACTCAGGTTTGGAATAAGTGTAGGGTAAACTATTTCTTTAATTGAAATTCTTTTAATCATGATTAATTGTAATTATTGCAGTATATGAAAATATTAAAATCTATGCATTCTGTCATAATCATGCAGCCCTACAGTAAATGTGCTGCAACTGAAATGACATCAAAATATGACTTCAGTGAGTCGGAACATAAGATGAAACAGGAAAAAAAATGGGATGAAATGTGCTCATCAAAAGTTGGAGTAATTCACCAAGGGTAACATTACACAGCAGTAACCCGGTGCAGTGGGAATACTAGAGACACAGAGACTGGTATTAATGCTGGTCTATCTGACAAGGCACATTAGCACACTGGTGTGTGTCTGTGTGTGTGAATTGGGGTTCTGTAAAATGAATTCTTCGTTTGACTGCCCTGCTGAGTCCCTGAGCAGGTCCCTACAATTATTAAGGGACCCAAGTCACATTAAAGGGAACATAGATCTTTTAATCCTTTGTTAAGCCTATTTCCAAGCTCAATTAGCAATCGACGTTGGAAAGTAACGCTTGCATATAGTAAGACTGCAAGTTGCAAGTGTATAAAATACGACTACATCAACACAGATAGCACAGATAAAACAGCAATTAATGAGAGTTTTGGCAAGGCTCCTTGAGGAAGACAACCTCCCATCTGCACTAATTAGCCCATCACAATCTACTTTGTTCAGAAAAAAAGTACGTCATCTGCTTCCTTGCCCTTCATTTTGGTTACTCCCATTGTCATTTTAGCAATTGTCCGTGTCATCTACTTCAATTTCCTTGTCACCATTTCAGTGGTCCCAACTAATCAAATCTTTCCCATCTTCCTCGCCACCGCCTGCCATTTTTCTGAGGGCAGGTCAGATCCACCTCTAATCCCCACTGTCTACTTGAAGGTCATGAAACACTAAAACATGTTTTTCAAGACGTTAACTGATGCGTACGTGCTGCGCATGATAAAAGACGATGACAGTCTGCATAATGTTTTTAAACTACCTCAGGTTTTAAAGTGACTCATTCGTTGAAGTGACCATCATATGTACATTTCACTAATGGTTCTGAGGCCATTGTGTTGCATCCACTTACCACAGTGTCCTTCAAGAAGGGAAAAAAAATGTCATTTGGCATTCATCCTTAATGTCTTGAGAAATTCGAACCCCCTGGGACTTTGTTGTAATGCCTGATTAGAAGTCATTGTCACACCTTCACGTTGTAGCCAATCACATAATTGTCAGAATGAAGCATTACTTTAGTGTGGCAAATATAGTATAATATTAAAGATAACTGAAGAGATTATTTATTCTTGGTAATGTAAAATGATTTAATTATATTTTTGTTTAATTTGTTTGCTTTAAATAAATTAATAATAAGAAAAAATAATACAAATCATCCAAACTTACAGTTAAACTATACTGGTCTTGTATATGAAGAACCACTTAGCATGCAAAAATGTAAGTTGCGCTGGATATTTTAGCTTACAGTACTAACTAATAACGGAAATAGGGGTTGACCGCTTATCGGACTAGCCGATTATCGCCACCGATATTAATTAATTTTTATGGTTATCAGTCATTTTCAAAACTGATTCGCTGATAAAATCATTTAAAAACATTTAAAGAAAGTTTTTTTGTCAGAGCCCTTGTTATTCTTAATTTTACATTAATTTTCATTTGTACACCAGACATATATGTCGGTTTTAAAATATTGGTATCGGTTTTTTTAAATCATCCAAATTGACACTTAAACTTTGCTGGTCTTGTATATGAAGAATACTGCATTTACTACAATACATATTTTAGCCACATAGCATGCAAAATGTAAGTTGTGCTGGATATTTTAGCTTAAAGCACTAACTAATAAGCATTTTAATCATAGGTAAAAGGGGTTGACTGATTATCGGCCTGGCCAATTATCGGTGCAGAGGTTAAACATTTGTATTGTTATCTTTATTGGTAATTTGCCGAAAAAAAATATTTAAAAGCATTTTAAGAGTTTTTGTCAGAGCCCTTGTTATTCTTGATTTTGACATTAACTTTCATTTTTACACCAGACATATATATCGGTTCAAAATATCGGTATCTATCTATTTGATCTGTAATACCCCTAATAGGAATTGCAACAAATTTTCCAGATCGCAAAAACGTTTGAGATTCAAATACTAAAAAATGCAATGTTCTTGGAACTACATAAAAAAACATATCAAACCAAGAGAATTCCCCCACATGTTGCCCTAACTAGTCAAACACAGCTATCTGAGCAACAAACTTCATATTCCTGAAACATTAGGGGTTTGTGAGTTGCTACCATCCATTGCAGCTTAAATAAATTATGTGGTGACTGTTATAAGATTACTTTTTACCAGTGTCCGATTTATTTATTTATTTTTACTTTTATTTTCTATTTTAAAACTTATGGGGTTAGCATTTTATCCAGTTTATTAGAAATGAAACAGACCCACATAAAAGTGTCTGGATCGCTGACAAAAATGATGTCCTACTGTTCACTCTCTTTAGTGACACTTGTCTAACAATGTTGTACAAAACTACAAAGCATCGTACATCACTTCATGTCCCTGCCTATAGTTGTCCTGACAAATCTGAGATTCAAGCTGATATGCACTTGAGAAAAATATGAAAGCTAACCCGTAGACATTAGAGAAGTGTTGTGCAAACGTAATGTAAACTGAGTTCAATTTCTCCTAATCTGGGGATCAGATGGATAGCAAAGTGGAGAGGCGCCTTGTTAGGGGACGGTCTTTTTATCCTGAAACATAATCTGCCCTGATACGTGGAAAGGCTCCGGTTGAACATTTCCCTCGAGATCGTATGAAAGCAAACAAACCTTTACTCCAATAGCACAGCATAGGTTGTGCATTGACACAACATGCTTTTCCGACAGATTCGAGTCCATTCAAGAGCACTCCGAGATTCTTATAGACCCCTCAAGGATACAGAAAGAAGACAGAAGCGTTTCTGCATTACGTGAACAGAGCTGAGCGGCAACCATCGTTAATCTAGCTCTCAGTAGCATTGTCTGACAGATTCCTTCATCTCTAAGCACAGGGCAACTATGTGCGACTGAGTTTCATTTCAGCAGCTCGAGATGGAGGAAGCATCACGACCGAGTTCAGCCGACTGCCTCCCTATGGAAGGCTCATGCATTTTTCATGTAGACGCATGCCTTTGAAAAACCCAACACAATAATTTCCATCACCACTCTGTTCTTCTGTAGTGATGTATATGTTCTTTGGCTCAGAGCGAGATTGCATTCCCTTTCTCGGTAGAGCCATGGATGAACCCAGATGGCGAAATGAAAGAACAAAATGAGGTTCCTGTATTAAAACACAATTCATTTATTTTTACGAGTCACCCAATGCGGATGAATAACGATAAATGGATGAATACCAATAGCTCCTAAATTAACCTAAATCGTCAAGCATTGTCAGAGCTAGTGGATTGCTCCTGCTAGGTTAAGTAGACTTTAATAACATTTGTAAATATCTGTACATAAACTGCAAAGGTTCATGTGGTAACATCTACATTTACTGGTTTTACTTGGGTCAAAATCTAATTTAAAGCAACATTCAGGGTTCAGTACAAGTTAAGATCAATATTAATTACCACAAAAATAATTTCCACTTATCTCTCCTTTTCATTCTCAATGAAAGAATGAATGAATAAACAAATCAATCAATCAATCAAATCAAATCAATCAGGTAAGGCATCTACAATAGAAGGGAATGCGTAACCACTCCAAAAACATTAAAATACTTGTTTACTTCCATTGTAAGTACTTAAAATAATATTTGAAATTATATATTTATTTATTTAATATTAAAGGGATAGTTTACCCAAAAATGAAAATTTGATGTTTATCTGCTTACCCCCAGGGCATCCAAGATGTTTCTTCAGCAGAACACAAACGAAGATTTTTAACTAAAACCGGTGCAATCTGCCAGCCAAATAATGGCAGTGGATGGGCACCAAACCTTTGAAAGTAAAAAAAAAAAAACATACACAGACAAATCCAAATTACACCCTGCGGCTCGTGACGATACATTGATGTCCTAAGACACAAAACGATCGGTTTTTGCAAGAAACTGAAGTATTTATATGATTTTTTACCTTTGATACACAGCCACGTCCAATTGTCATGAGCACAAGCTTCTCATCCGGCTCGTTAGACGTGTACACGCTCTGCCGTAGTATATGCAAACGTCGTTAGGTGAAATCGGTGAAAAGTCCCGGATGAGTTTGCACAAGCAAACGTAATCTTTTAGCTTTAAATCGGTTTGAACAATCAGGATAAGCGCAAGTAATTACCATTTTGAATAGCCGCTATACCCACAATCTCTGTGCACTGTGTAAACAATGAGCGTTGTATACATGCAACAGATCGCTTCCGGTGTTTGCGTATACTATGCCAGAGCGCGTACACATGTAACGAGCCGGATGCTAAACTCGTGCTCATGACAGTTGGACGTGGCTGTGTATCAAAGGTAAAAAATTATATAAATACTGTTCAGTTTTTCGCAAAAAAATGATCGTTTCGTGTCTTAGGATATCAATGTATCGTCACGAGCCGCAGGGTGTAATTTGGATTTGTCTGTGCATGTTTTTTTTTTTTTTTTACTTTTAAAGGACTGGTGCCCATTCACTGCCATTATTTGGCTGGCAGACTGCACCGGTTTTAGTTAAAAATCTTTGTTTGTGTTCTGCTGAAGAAACAAAGTCACCTACATCTTGGATTCCCTGGGGGTAAGCAGATAAACATCAAATTTTCATTTTTGGGTGAACTATCCCTTTAAGAAAATTAATTATTGTCACAAATGTTCTTGGTTAAGCTTAACTGTACACAATTATGACATAATTCATTCATTCATACTGAAATGCTTTATTTCTCTTTCATGACTCTGCTATCTTGCCAAATATGGGAATAGTTTGAGAAACTATTCAGATCTCTTCTGAGATTGTGTTATTTTTTTTTATTTTTTTTTTAGCACAATCGTCTGAAAAGCAGCAAACAAAAGTCTACACTGAATCTCATTAAGCAACTAAGATTTAAAAAAGAAAACAGCTGAAGGTAAAACTCAAGCATGGAAAATAGCTATTTTACATTCTAGACACAGTCAGACCCAGAAAAACATTTTTACTTGATTTTAGGGTCAAAGATAAATTAGCATTTTTTAAAAATTTGCAAACTATAAAGAATATTAGATAAAGTGCAAGAATTAACATAGTAAAAGCATGGTTGATCAGTGTTAATGGCTAAAAACTACTAATGCTGTCAACATCAGGAGGAGGTTAAAATGAGGTCCAAGAAAATGACTTCTTTAGCAAAAATCTAAACATTTAGGCCTTTCAACGTGACAACTTAAAAGTGTCTCCGACATATGCACACGGATTTCGAAACCACACACCATCAAACGAATCCATCAAAAACCCAATTACATGCCCCTTGCTGACATTTAATAATTAGCAAACACAGTCACAACCACTCAAAACATCCCATTACACGAGTCAGATCCTCATCGGAGAAAAAAAAATGCATTGTGCCGTATATACACACTCTTAGTTGTGATTTGTTGTTATGGAGCCTGTGTGGGATATAACACAAGCGGTGGGTCCTACAGATAGCTTTGACAGTCAGAGGATAGATAAGGCTGGGATATCACTCAGCGGTACTGCTGGCCGGCCCGAGTGCTGTGATCACACAGCGAGTGAAAATGAGGGATTGATGTTTGCACCACATCAATAGGCATCGCCTGTTTTCGCGGTTATTCGCAAGCACTGTGAGGCAACCTCGCCAATCTTACAAGCGATCCCATATGCTAGTGCACTTCTTAATGAATATTTACATGATTGCAGAGAAGCATCCTTAAAACAGAGGGCGGAATATTCCGCCGCAGCGAGCGGGCTTTATACAGCCACTCAGCTCCATTAGCCGAGTGTGGGGGGCTGGAAGAAGCTCTGTGGATGGTTGGGAGCAAAAGCTGGTGGAGAGAATGAGGCACAAGAGAATCATTCACAAGCTCCTCATCACTCAAACTGCTCCAGACCCGCGTGAAATGGTCCTCCCCCCTTCCACCTCCAATGGCCTGCCCAGTTTTCAGCGCTGGGATAACTCCACACGAAATGAGACGGCGCTCTAAAGGGAGCGGCTAGCACCATGGCTGCGAGTCCCCACAGGCCTGACGAGCTCTCGCTGTGTACAGTGTGCATTTGTCCAGATTTCCCATAAGACACTGTGCTTTACTTTATGATGCAGTTTTTGTTTATCAGTGCTGACAGCGTTAACACTCTGTGGACAACAGCCATACTGAGAACGGCTGTTATGACCATAAAGTCAAACAATATTTCACCACATATGCTGTATACCACACATAATATATAAGGGTCATACCTAAAATGCAGTGTTTGAGGGTAAAATAATATGCCTTTGTTGTTCCTGTAAGGAAGTATGACAGAAATACGCTTTGGTCAATTCAGGCACTTCATAAATGTTAACTTGGTTATTAATACAGCAGTAAGAAAATAAAGAACATGGAACATAGCAGGATGGAAATAAAGATCTTAAGTTATCCAATGCAACTGAGGGGCCGTTTACATGCATTATGCATTTTGCCTGTTCGTTTACAAGACAATGGCGTTTTTGTCTATGCTGTTTTCAGTTGATAACTGAACAGTACATAATGCGCCGCCCATCCCAAAAAAACGTAATGAAACAATTCTGTCAATTTCATTAGGGAATTCAAGCAATAAATACAGTTTTGGCGCTCGTTAATGTGGCTTGATAGATCGTTGTAGCTTCTGTGTTAGTCGCCTGTGCATAATTAAACACATAGCAAAAAATTTGTGACAGTTTTGTTTTTGTTCTGGATGCCGTGTTCTGCTACATGTGTATATACGTATATATATATATATATATATATATATATATATATATATGAGTCAAAGGCATTAAGATGTTCATGTCAAAAGAAATTTACAAAAGTGATTTTATATTAAAAAAATTAACTGACAAATGGGCAAAACCTCGGATAGCGGCAAATTACAAGTAATTAGTATTTGGGGTGAAATTAATTTGACTTTTAATTTGTCATAAATAGATTTTTGTTGTAAATATGCTTGACAAGACTGTTAGACCAAATTAAATTTTAGTGGGTGTTTTCTGTAAATTAGAGAAAAATGTATATTTATTTTTGCTCAGAAAAACAAAAATGCAATTAAATCAAACAAAAAACTTTTTAGTATTTTTTTTGGAAAAACAACAACAATTTAAAGCAGTATTATATTTATTGTTTTTATGCTTAAACCCTTTTTCGTCTTTGACCTATTAGCTGTTATGAAGCTGTTAGTTCTATACAGTATTTTACAATATTAAGGGAATATTATTACAGGAATATTACAAAAGCCTAATAGGATGGAAAGTGATATCACAGAGAAGAAAAAAATATATATAAATATATAAATGTATAATGTATAACCAATTAAAACTTCTAAAAAAAAAAAAAAAAATAATAATAATAATAATAATAACAAATAAAAACCCTTGAAAAAATATATATGTGTATATATAGTTCTATATTTTACAATTACATTGTTACATTTTAAAATTAATTAGGATATGTCACATCAAATCACAGAAAACTGACTGATATGAATAATTAATGTTATTTCATAATATGATAAAGTATAAGTAATTAATAAATTAATATTCTATTAAAATTATCATTTTTAAATTGCGTACATTTTTTTCAAATATATTAAATGGATAGTTAAAAAAAACACGAACTATTGCTTTAAGGCATGTAGTAGTAGTAGTAGTAGTAGTAGTATTAAATTTCAGTATGAGCTGATAATAGGCCCATGTCACACCAATTGGTTTGGTCAAAACATAAGGATAAAACTGTTGTATTTGTTCTGATTAAATCTCACCTAGGCTCACAGATGGCTTAGCTCACCTTCAAGCACCTAAGCTGGTTTTATGAAGGTGAAGGAGTGATGAAGGTGTGATAAAAAAAAAACAAGTTTTGGAGTGGAAAATATTGATTTGGTGTTGAAACGCTGCTTTATTTCAAAACGCGGGAGAAGCGTAAGAATATCATACAAGTGGGAATTTTTGGAAAACAATGTTATCTGTGCTTCAGCATCTGTTTCTAGGTGATGTAGTCCTCTTTTCAGTTAAATCTGAATTCAGTTCTTCGCACACCCACTCTCAGATCCATTAAGGCTCTGTCTTGTGCACAAGCAACCTCATCCTTCTGAGCCATTGGCCTAAAGAGTGAGCAGCTCGGAAACCGTCTCCAAGTGCAATCGATCCATGCATTTCAGTGTCTCATTTACCCTAAATGCATTTCTAACGTCCACCTCGCCTCAGAATGAAGGTGCCCTCGGTTCAATGATGCATATGGAAAATGCTGAACATCAGCAAGGGAGAAACAAAACCGTCCAGACAAAACTAATTATTTAAGCTCGGCCAAATGCTCTACTTAGTATGTGTCATTCTGAAAACTCATAGAAATGCTAATAGTGTTGTGGTAAACCATAGGGGAAAACAGACAGAGAAATACCAACCATAATTAAACAAATGGTCTAATGCTAAAATGCTTAAACATGACTCACGATTATGATTAAATGTAAAAAAAAAAAAAAAAACAACAACAAAAATGCAATATCACACTTTTATCCTAATGTATTTTCTTACTGTAAAAGCACTGGGATTAATCAGGTTGTTTGTTTGTTTCACGTCCATAATTTAACCAACCTTTTTATGTTAACATATATCAGAGGGAATATGAATAATTAAAACAACACAAAAAAGCAACAGCCTGGAGGGACCTCACTCTATTGTGCATTCCATTGTATGCCATTACTCCAGACCCATAAATCCAAGGAAACCCAGGCTTGGATTGAGGTATCTATTGCATTAGAGCAGTGAAATGCAATAAAGTAACAACTGTCCATTTAAGCACACTTTATAGCTCTTGGAAGCTGATACATTAATAAAGAAACCGAGCCTGGTTAACATGCGACTTAAGATGCCACATAATCTTGGATGTACACTGTTTAGGATTCAGTAGATTAATATTAAGGTATTGAAATACAGGAGGGTTCAAAAATCTGAGATGTTTTGTAAAAATCCTTCTACTTTTAAATAATATAATATAATATAATATAATATAATATAATTAGGGCCGGGACTTTAACGCGTTAATTTAGATTAATTAATTACACAAAAATAACGCGTTACAAATTTTTAACGCATTTTAATCGCACTTAGTTTTGCACCGCGGAACGTTTCTCACTGGATGAGATTCGGGGGACCGATTATACTGGAGCACCAACTAGCGTTCAGACAAGCTGCGTCCGTCCTAAATAGTATTGTATGTCCCAAATCGTAGTATGTTTAAAAAAGTATTCCAAAGATTCCCGGATGGTCTACTACTTAACGATCAATGCACACTCTAACGGCTAATATTGCCCACAACACACTGCGCCGTGAACGAGGATTCGATTAGAACTACAAACACGCATAAAAAGTGTTAAACTACAAACATGGAGGATATGCGCGACCAACGGACAGGTAGAGAAAGGGGTTTGAGTGATAAATAATCAGTGTGTAACCTGATAAAAATATTTTTTAAATGTTATCCGCGTTATATTCCATGTGCAGCAACATTTATAATGATAGGTTTGGTCATTAACGTTTAAATGCATAATTAAGCAAACACAAGAGCAAAGTTCTCGGCATGAAAGACTCGTTAAAGAACGTGCCTCTTAATTTCTCTCTAATACGGTAGGAAATTAAATTAAACGAAATGTAGATAATGTTAACTGTGATGATTGACAGGGCAGTTTAAACAGTGACAGGATTCAGGTAACTAAGCAACAGAGCGTCCGTTAAACCACAGCACATCACATCGAGCCTATTGCTACACTTAATGGCAATATTGCACTGGTCTGTTGGACTTGGTTGAACAAAAATAAACAATATTTTGTTGCTTAAGCTTATGTATTCAGTCATTATTCAATGGTATAATAAAAATCCATATAAAAAAACTTACTTCTCACTGTTCTCAGGTCAAATATTTATATGCGATTAAAATGCGATTAATTTCGATTAATTAATTACAAAGCCTCTAATTAATTAGATTAAATTTTTTAATCGAGTCCCGGCCCTAAATATAATATAATATAATATAATATAATATAATATAATATAATATAATATAACATAATATAATATAATGTGACCCTGGACCACAAAACCAGTCTATATAACTGTAGTATATATATAATATATAATTGTAGCAATAGCCAACAATATATTACGCTTTTTTTTAATGACAAAAATCATTAGGATATTAAGAAAAGATCATGTTCCATGAAGATATTTTGTAAATTTCCTACCGTAAATATATCAAAACATAATTTTTGATTAGTAATATGCATTGCATTCATTTATACAACTTTAAAGGTGATTTTCTCAATATATATTTTTTGCACCCTCAGATTCCAGATCTTCAAATAGTTGTATCTCGGCCAAATATTGTCCTACCCTAACAGATTAATTTATTAAAATTCACCCTTATGACTGGTTTTGTGGTCCAGGGTCACATATAATATAGTATAGTGTAATATAAAACCCAATTTCATTATAAATTATATAATCACTTAAGCTTGATAACAAAACTTGATGATTCGTGAAATCCAAATTATTTATTAATAATTCGAATAAAACAGGGAAGGAACCTGGCAAGGAACTTTCTTATTATTTAGTAACTTACAATAGTACAGAATCTTAAATATGTCTCATTCATATATAACTTTCTTTTACTATTTTCCAGATCGTAAACTATGTTTATTTCCACATCTAAATTAGATTCCAGATTTTCAATGCAGTCCCAGACTTCTGGACATCCCAGTATTATTTACTCTTATTTATTCAGCTGATTTGGGGCGTACATAAAGCATGTCTCAAATAATGCCACTGCCTTCTTCTTTATTCCAAGTTTTGAAGCTATGAGAAACTACACTCATAATTTACCCCCGCTGCCCACCTGCAATGCTGCTATTATATAGTTCAATGGACCATATGCCTAACAGCAAAGTATTAAATCAGACATGACTGAGGCCAGCTGGAATCAATATCTCTCTGTTTTGCATCCTCAGACTCTGCTACGAAGACTGCACCAACATAATGTGTGATTATGGCCACGGGCATTATGACGACATTTCATTCTTATGGTTTGTGGCCATAAAAGACTGATTTGATGTATGACCATGATTTACACATTGCTTATGATATTCTTTTGTTGTCTTTTTGTAGCACAACATAGGTTTGGAATCACATGCTACAGAAATACAAAATGTTCATACTGTATAATTCACATCAAGAACTTTCTCAATGGACCAATCAAAGTGAAGGATCCAAGTTGGAATAATTGCTAGAAGAAATAAAGCTGCTGTTTTCGGACATTAAGTATTGTGACTGGCAGGTTGGAGTTTCATTAGGAACTACATAAAATCTCAAGTCAATAAAAATCAATAGCTTCAATAACCTTTAGCCTCAATATAGCAGTTATAAAGTCCAGTAGGGAGCGTATGATATATCAGAAGCATGCCACAAGTATTGGCACCCATGCAGCTTTAACAGCAAAACATAACTGCATTCCATTTCCCGTTGGTCCATAACTGTTCAATGACATCCCAATGATGTTTCACAGAGTTCACATCCGACAAACAAGGATATTGCATTATGAAATCAGATAAATTTTTCTAAAACCATGTCTCGTCCATCACAACTGGGTGAACTGCCAACAGGGTGAGCGATGGACAATAAAGTAAATCAAGGACGCCGGTGATAATAGAAAATCACAACTTTAAAACACCACAAACCATTACAGAATGTCTAATACCCTGAACAATTTCCAATTGATGTCTAATTCGATTTCCCGTTCCCTATGTGAGGTGCGCAGACCGGTGATGCAGCAACAGCAATGGGTTTTTGAAAAGGACTTCAGGTTCTCAAACTTTAATAACATCGTACAATCATAATGTATTTTAGGGTGTTTATGAGGTGCACCATGTTCACTACAACAGCTGTCTTTTTTTTTACAGAAAAAGTATTTTCCCAGAACTCTCTTGACACAGTGGATCGTTGTAACTCCATCATGTGCACCATATCTGAGATGGAGTGGTCTGTTTGGCATCTACTATCTGTTCTCTTTTTAACTCACTTAAATAAGACACTCTGCCCATTATCGCATGAAACAGCATACTATACGGAGGCTATGGCCTATTTAATAGTAACTGAATTTCCCGGTATAGTGTATACATTACACACACACACACAGATACATCCATTTTCCAAACCACATGTCCTGCACATGCATACACACTATACATACATACATTCATACATACTGTAAATGCATAAACTACACTGTTATGTTTGTGGTATTAAATTAGCATTAATACATTAAAATGTGACAGTAAAGATGTTTACATTGTTAAAAAAGATTTCCGTTTCAAATATGTTATTTCATTTTCAAATAAACTTCAAATATATGTTTTTTAACTTTCCATTCATAAAAGACAAAAAAAGCAGAACTGTTTTTAATATTGATATTGTTTTGTGAGCAAAATCAGCATATTAAAATGATTTCTGAATCATTTGACACTGAAGACTGGAGTAATGGCAGCTGAAAACGTTTTAAAATCTATTTAAATAGAAAACTTTTTTACATTTTTGACAATTACAGCTTAAGAGTGTTTGATCAAGTAAAGGCAGCATTGATTAAGAAAAACATTTAGCAAAATGTGATTATATATTATTAGTATATATTGCACAATAATGCTGAAAAAGCAAAGAATTTGTGGGACCTGAAGAATTTTTCTAAAGAACAGAAGGGACTCTTGAGCAACTACCACTAAACAAATTCATGTAACAACACAGTTTTATAAATCAAGTGTATGTAAAATTTTGAAAGGGGTAATTTTTATAAATTAAACTATTATTTTCTCTTGTGGACTATATGCAAACACCTTTTATGTGAAATATCTTACTCAGGTCAGTACTAAAAAAATAACATGCATTTTGTATGATCCTCTTATTTTGGTAAAATAATTACATTTTGCAGATACTGCAAGGTGTATGCAAACTTTTGACTTCAACTGTATATGTAATAAACTGTATATACAAACAAGTATAATCTGAAACATGAAACATATTTTTTCCCCAATTACTTTTAACCAACTGCTTACAATGTGACTTTATTGATTCATTACACAATGCAAAGACACTAATACATTTTCGGGACTTTTTTGGGCCACATAGTGTGCGGCATATGCACAAAATATGCGTGTGCTTGTGGTTTGACACTAAAACTAAATGCCATTACTGGGTCATCCATCTACTCAGAAAGCAAGCAAACAGCTCCCATTGTTACATTTCTCATTACGGCACCCCTGTAAGTCCTCTGGTCAGTGTGCCCAGTTTGAAAGCTCCACTGATCTGGCTCTCAGTTGGGTAAGTGTCTGGCACTGAGATGAGGAGACAGGTAATGCTTAGAGTGAGTCAGTGCCCGAGTCCCTTTTTGGACGTTATTAGAGTTTTACTGCTTTGTAGTAGAGCACGCTAATGCTCAAAAACAAAAGAGTCCATTGTCAAGATCTATCTAGTAAATGAACTCTTCCGGCTCAGGGAGCACCTTTAAGAGGCACTCTACATAAAAGCAATAACACACAGTTGTTTCCTCTCTCATGGTCTGACTGCATGGTTGATTATTTGCGAGTTCTGATTTTCTCTTGAGCACACAAATACCAGAATGTTTTGAGCTGTTCTTTTGGTTTTCCTCTTTATCTCAACCTGCTGTAATGGCTGCATGACGTGACGATGTGGTGATGTGCATGTGTTCTTTTTTATAAAAAAAAAAACAAAAAAAACAAGCTCTTTAAAAAAACAGAACAATACGCATGGGATAAAACAATATGGCTGTGAGCACCCACTGTGGAAACACCAACTTAATTTAGTAGCACGCACAAATAGATGGACCGATGCTGTGAAGAAAGGAATGCAGAGATAAACCCTCAACTTTAGCCTTGGTCATTTGTCTCCAAAGAGATTGGAGAGAGGGAGAGTGCGAGGCAAAGAGTGCAGTCTCTCAAGGCCCTTGTTGACAGAAACAAAGGCTGTGGAGAAAGTCTCTATAATAATCCCAATACCACCCTATTTGCTGACCTCCAACAACCTCAGAAGAAAAGACTTTGATGAAGGTTTTAAGTTCAGATGAGGCCAGATTCAAAGAAAAGAAGAAAATGAAGGCTTCAAGAGAACAGGGCTGCATCATCTTGCACAAGTGGCACATGTATTGAACTGAACTGAATCAAAAACCTGTTACCTTAGGACTTTCAAATCAACCAGATTTCAATAGCATTTCACTTCTAAGGTTGTCACAAAGGAACAATTTCAGCTGTCAATACTAATGCCAGCAAAATGTCATAATAATCATTTAAATTGCAATCCCATAGCAAAATTCAACAGCAAGTGGTGTGCTATTGAACATCTGTGTACTTCATTTTTAAGAAGAATATAATTAGTAACTAATTTTATAAAGCATTTCGTTTTGTTTAGATTTATATACTCAGAGAATATATCTTGAACCTTTCATATGCCTAACTAAATGTAGTTCGTTTAGTTATTTTTACACCTAAATAACAAAATATCAATAAACAGCATTCAAGATATGTTTTAAATAAAAAAAAAATTAAGGATGTTTAATTTTTTTAAAGGAAAATAGGACAAAATACTGATTAAGAAAAATCCTTGAATTATTTCCTCATTAAGTGAATGTTTTTGTTTTTTTTACAAGTAAGCAGTAAAACAAAGTAATAAATTGATCAGTGAGTGGGCTACATTTACAATGCAAGCTAGGGGTGTGCGATAATGACAAAAAATTATACCTCAATATTTCCTGGAATTTTGTTGATAATGATAATTAGACTGTGTTTTGCTCAATGTGTTATTGTCCTGCTACTTTGACAGGTTTTGGACTGCTGTTGACAGCTGACTCCCAAAGCTTTTGATATTCATTATATTGTGTGCAGTGGCAATTAACTTTTCCAATAAGTTTAAATAGATTTTTACCTTTTATGGGCATTTTTGCATCATCTTTTGTGTCAAATTCTAAAATTTAATTATTAAATTCAAACAGTAAGCCACTATAGGGCTGTTAATCAAATGAAATCAACAAAATTTGTGTTTGCAATCCAGAGGTGGCACAGAATCTGTATCTGAAGTGACATTTAGATGCATTTACACAGACTGTTTAGGACATTAATGCATTTAACCTACAGAGAAAACTGTAGAAAACAGTTAAAAAGAAAAAAATACTTTAAATATAAACATAGCAAACCCCCAGTAGGTGGCGACAAATCACTGCATGAGTGAGTCATTGAGTCATTCATTCAACCGATTCATTCAAAGGACTGACTAATTCAGTAAAGAAACACTGTATGTTGCTCAGAAATGAAAACAGTTCTGTTGTGGCTTTGTCTGGAACTGTTATCGTTGTGTAAATACAGCAAAAAAAGAACTGTTCTGTCTAAAATGTAAGACAATTAATATTAACTTGTTTTACTGAACTGTTCATCAAATCAATGTCACATTTGCAATCATGCTGATATTATAAGTAAAACGGCACTCTTCGTGTGATATTAATGAAGTGCTTTGAAACATGCAGCGCTATTCTATGTGTTGACAATTTAAACTGAAACAGGAAGGCAGGGCAGTACATACTGTATCAAGCCGTCCTGCCCCTTTTTAAAATGGCCAATAGCGTTTCATTTATATTACAGCTTGGGACAGTCGTTGAGCTCAGTAAAGCCACATTTGACAGCGTTTGACAATCTCATCCATATCGTTATATAATATACCTTTCTGTGCAGAATTCAAATGGGTTCAATACATTTTGTGGTCTGCACCGACTCGTGCATATGTGATAGTGGACCACAAAACCAGTCATAAGCTTTCCACTGATGTGTGGTTTGTTAGGATAGGACAATATTTGATATATTTTGAAATTCTGGAATCTGAGGCTGAAAAAAAAATACAATTTTGAGAAAATCACCTTTAAAGTTGTCCAAATGAAGTTTTTAGCAATGCATATTGCTAATCAAAAATTACATTTTGATATATTTATGGTAGGAAATTTACAAAATATCTTTATGTAACATGATCTTACTTAATATCCTAATGATCTTTGGCATAAAAGAAAAATTTGATAATTTTGACCCATCTTTATATTAATATATCACCAAGTGGTCTCATTTGACCGTTCATGCAAACTGCTACACTACCATGCATCCATGTGAAGTCTCACATAAGCAATCAAAAGCAGTCGCTTGTCATCAGTCACTGAGTCTGTAAAAAAAAAACTGCCACTGGACCATTTTTTACTGTAGTAGTGGTACTTCTGACATCCCTTACGCAGTTCTGCCAATGCTTTCCTGCACAGCTCCATTTGGCCCCATCACTATAGCAGACCATTAACCAATGTGCAGTAACACAAATACTCTGACGTATGGCCATACACACACAATAGAGCATAGTGAAAAAGAAACACCCCAGCACGGAGGTTATCCATCAACGTCGCTGCAGTGAGAAAATGAAAAGCTTTCATAAGGCGGCCCATTCCGGCTGGTGCATTTGCCATTGAGTGCGCTTGACAGTGTAAACAGATTTGTTGGCCAGCTTGGCTATCACCCCTCAACTAATGGGGTTGAAGAGGAATGGGCACACCGCGCAGATATTGAACAGGAGCGTTAATCTTGATTCAGCTGTCATTCCCCCAATGAGGTGTTAAATCAATACAGATATGGCTCCCCAGTTCTAAGCTTTACTTCTCAAGTTCGCGCCCAAGAAGAAAGCTAAGACTTTAATGAGGAGCATGTAAACCATTTGCCGACACTCTTTGAGCAAAGACAAATTCATCGGGCACTATAGTCTATCAGCTCAATCATGGGGAGTTGTCAGGGGAAAATCGGATCTACCCACCACGCAAATAATGTACGCCTTCATCTATCCTCTGCAGTGCACGCTGTTGGTGAACCAAGACAATCCTGTGAGCAAACAATACCAATCAGCTCAGAGAAATGGCTGCGCTGATAAAGGTTGACTTGTTTTGAAAATGAGTGCTGACATGCAAAAAAAAAACAAAAAACTAACTAACAAATGAACAAACTAAATAAACAAGAGCTAGGCTTGCAATCAAATTGCATTGTCAGGAATTATGCACACATATATCAGCATAACGCCTGCTGGGAAACCTTTGGTACTTTGCGGTGATCTATGACTTTGGCATTTCTGGGGTTGTTCGCTGCCCTCTAAAACTATTAGCATCACCTGTGCGAGCCTGAACATTTGCATCAAAACAATAACTTGTCCACTCGTCCAGCAATAAAGAAGGAAGACAGAGAGACCCACTAGAGAAATAATGAATTGATTTTTCATTTTTCTGCTTTGAGTTATCTAGTTATTTATTTATTTTTTACTGAATGCCAGATACTCTTTGCAGCGAAGAGTGGAAAGGCCTGGTGAGCCGCACAATTTAAAGGTTTGTTACTTCAAATGAAATTTGAATGAATCGCTTAAAGCCAAGTCTCTTTGTAAGCAGTGATGCCTGTACTTCTCAGCAACTGGGGAATGCATCACACGCTCATTATATTTTCGGTTAAAGATTTTCTTTTTCATTTTCTCTGTCTTAAAAGGTTTTGTTCACATCTTGCACTGATATTAACTCTCTTTGATCTCGTCATGGTCGATGATTTGCTGCCCTGTCAAGACAAAATATATTGTAATGTGAAAATCTGAGGCTTCTGTTCTAGCAGAACGTTCACATAATTATATACAGCAGGACAGGGTTCTGATGATAAAAAAAGGAAAAAGTTTATAAATGAGGCTCTTCTCCTCTCTCTGGATCCAGTGTGTGTGTGTGTGTGTGTGTTTTATTTATTTAAATGCAATATAATATTAATACTGTGGTAAATTAGAAAATACAAAATAGAATCATTTCCCTTTACTCTCTCAGACCTCTGAACCCCACAGTAAAAATTTTGTAGTTTCAAATCAATTTTGTGATCGCTCCATGCAACAGTGCAATATCCAATTCAAACTGCACTGGTGATGTGGTAATATTCAATCATGATGCAGGTAAATACGCTGCCACAATCTGTTCCAGTCATATTCTAATCATATGTACATCAAAAAATATGTTTGAAATAGGTTCTGTGGTTGTATTGAATTATGATTGGATGTAGGTATCTCAAAGATGAAGGAAATGATTTGATATCAGGTATAGACAGAACCGTAAGCCTAGCCTTTGTGATATTGTTTGTGCCACACAGTGAAGGAAAAAGCACAAAGTAATAGGATGGGGGGAGGGCCGGTATGCTTTGAGGGAATTGACCACCTTGACAAGCGAGGTGGAATGGAAGTCGAAGTCAATCTTCGAGCAGCTTCACCGGCGTGACAAGTATACTGGAGAAATCCCTGAAGGGAAGGGCACTCCAATGAGTTTTCCCAAGTTTAGTGCAAGCCACTAGCAAACAGACAGGACCACACATCCAGGCATCATTTCAATTTTGATTTTACACTGTTATTCCCAATGAGAAGTCCATTAGGGCATGTAGCTATAGGGGCTTCGCATTGCACGCTGAGACAGTGCTAATATAGAAACCATCAAAAAGAAATGTGTGCATTATGCAACAGGTAAACAAACCATGCAAGAAAAGAGCAAAGGAAAAAAACACAGAGCACACAACATTTGGAAGAAAAGAGGTAGCCGACTGCCATTACATGATGTGCTCCCTTCCAAACAACATGAGCACTTTCTGTGTTCATTCACCATGACAGGGACTACAGGCAGATCAGTCTGTTTTGTTTTAAGAAGACATGATTCAGTCCTTGAATTAGCTATATCACCCCAGGCAGATTTGCACTAATTCACTTTTACAAGGATGCACTGGAGACTTGGGAAAAAAAAATGGACCATGCGCAAAACCATCAAGCAAAGCAGAGCAACCTGCTTCAGTATTGCAGCATTGTGAAAATGTGGCTCATAAGTTCATTTTTCCTCATGCATTTCATATTTCATGAATTCTACAAGTTGACTCCTACTTGGGGTTTGCCTCTATACATCAAAATGTTACAGACTACAAAGTCAAAAAAAAAGTATTGCTCAGAAGCTGCTCTTTCATTTTAGATGATTCTACTATGAAAAATAAAATAGTGACAAGAAAGCATTGGCACAATATAGTGCATGTACAAAGATTGACATGGCTCAAATTATTTGTTCTCAGACAAATTTATAAGAAAATATTGTTCATATTGGTTCATATTGAAGTCTCAGATTTTTCGCCTTCTTTTTTTCTTACTGCAGACTTAGCACCTTGGCAAATAGGAGCACTGTTTGAGACAATTTTGAAATGTTTACATAGCAGCAAAATACGGTTGTCAGACATATTTGAGCGCTTAATTCGGTTATACACATAACCAGTCTGGCTGTTTATAGAACTGACAAGCGCATTCAATAACCAAAATCACATTCACAATTTTTCTGAATTCATACTCATGCATTTGACGAACCCCTGCTGTGTGAACAGAAACAGTGTCATACAGTGCGGCATATATACAAAGACAGCCATGTTGCATTTGTATGTGTAGTTCTGGTAACTTACAAAGAAGCATGTAATGAGCTGTACCTCACCTGAAAGTTTTAAATCCAATTTCTGTTTTCTAGTTTTTTTTCTGTGAATGTGCAAGGCTTCCGCTTCATTATGTGAAAATATAATAGTACAATAAATGGTAAAATTGTATAATTTGTATAATTAAGACAATACATTAAAATTAGCCAGAGCCATCAAATGTACCAAATTTGGCCTTTTTATGCAGTATCACTGTCTTCAACCATTAACGTTAAACACTTTCTCTATAATGGTTTTCTATCACATTATACATGTTTTTGTAAGGAAAATATTTAACATGCACTATGCATTCATATCCAGGGCTGCTTGCTTGCATATAGTTTGCATCATCGGTATACTACGTTTAGCCTTTTAATGTTAGTTTCTTAATGAATTATGCCACAGTGATTTATTCTTTATAACTCTATGAGAGGAAAATACTTGATATGAAGCAATGCATTTCTTTCATACTCTGGGCTTCTCTGCTTGCAAACTCCTTTCAGAAAGGCAAAGAATATCCCCATAGCTTTAAGGTGAATGTAATATTCTATTTATATCAACATTAGTTATTGGTAATATTTAAAAGTGTAATTGGTCATTTAAAAAAAAGTTTCGGTATCGGCGATACTGGCCATTAGTGGTAATTACTTGGTATTGGATCGATGCAAAAATTTGCAGTATCGTCCACCCCTACCCAATTCTCATACAATTAGGACCATTATTAAGACTTTACAGTTAGCTGTCGCTATTGTACTTGTTGAAAATGGCCCTTTACACTGAATAATTAGGCCAAAAAAAAACAAAAAACTGACTTACCTGTTATTTTTCTTACAGTAAACAATTTTACATTTTGAAGCGTATGTGCACATGTATGATTCATATAAATCTATTTTTGTGAACACTGAATCTGACTGAATCGGCTGATTGATTCATGAGCGAATCAATCCAGTATTTGAACGAGTCATTTATTCCAACCAAATCAAGCAGTTTGTTGAGCAGACTTGGTTCGAAAGAACAATTCTAATTGTTTTTTTAAAATTCAACTAATGGACAGTCACTTCTTCAATTGTATTCCATGAAAAAAACAACACCATACTGATTTGTATTGATATAGAAATAAGTAAAAAATGACTTAATTTCATTTTTGAATAAAATGATCCTTTAAAGAACATACAGTCAGTGTATAGAATATGGTACCAGTGGCTCCTTTAATGGTCAGAGTGGGGTTAACGCAAACATTTCTAATACCTTACACATTAATTCAAAAACCCTCAGACGAGAAACCAGTGGAAACCTCTGAATAGGAAATTATGTTAAATTTGTCACTCCAATCCCTTGCAATAGAGTATTAGTTTGTGAGGTGGTAGAAACATGATCACACGCTGGGTAGGTGTAATTGAAAAATGGAGGCGCTCTTAGACGGAGAGCTATTACGATGTAACCCTCTTTGAGATGGAAGGCAATGTCAAATTGAACCTCTAAGCAAGCTACTCAAATGATGGCAAGTTTGCTTCAGAAATCAAAGAGACCCAGTGTGGTATTTTTCTGCCGACGGGTAAAAGCCCCATCTGTCACACAGGAAGAGAGACTATTTATTTGCCATAACCTATACTGAAAAGAAAGCAAATGAAAGTAAATGAAGGCCTGTTGAAAGCATTTGAATTTTTGAATCCGTGAAAGTTCATATATCACACGTTGCCGTGTAAATGATTCAATTTACAACAATCTAAACAAATAATTAAAAAGATATAGAGCATAATAAAACTTGTTAATATCAGTCGCTGAGACCCATTTAAAAGTCTCAACCAGGAATTTTATGAAAAGCTTCAATGCTTCACATAACAATGTGGATCAATTGTAATTTTCCCGGTATATAGGCCTAGCAATTGCCATTGTCTGGGGCAAATTCAATGATTTGTTTTAAATGTCAACATTGTGTATGCTTGCATCTGTTCTCTCATGAAACGTACTACAAAATCTGCAACACCACTGAGTGACTGATAAGCAATAGACTATGTATCTATACACATGTGATTTGAGTAAATAGGAATGAATTTTCCATAAATACACAGCAGTCCAATGCCTTCCACAACATGAATTAAGAACTGCATTGGATTGCAAACTTAAAGGTTAAGTTCCATAGGTTGATTTTCTATTTAAAATATTGTAAATACTGTGGTGCTACGAAAACACATCTCAGCCGCCCAGCAACACTAGTTCAGTTGCTTAAGATTAGGGCGTGGATATCTGCTTATTCAACCAATGGCAGGCAGGGGAGTGTTAAGGAAACTTGTTGAAAAATAGTTCCTTCCTGTCCCCAAAGAAATTACACGCTTCACCTTTAGGGTTTAAATGCTGAAAGATTTCTTCACTGAAACAAATAGGTGAACCGTACTGGAAGATCTAATTGCTTTTCTCACTTTCTCTTAGAAAACTGCTCCTTTTGCTTTCTCTTCCAACATCACTTCAAATATAGCCATCAGCAGTGATTTTTGAAGTTTACTTGGTGAGAGCAGTTAGGTCAGAATCCTGGGCAGTAAGACTTAGGAAGACAAAAAAAACGATATGATGGAGGAAAATAGAGCAATATGCCAGACATTTGAGTGGAAACAGACAGTGAAACAGCAGCGTAAACAGGCCAATTTAAGAGTGTGTGTTAACAATTGTTATAGCGACCCTTCACTGGCTCTCTGAAACTCTTTATAACTCACTGCTGCTAAAACAATCAAATGACCAGACAGACAAAACAACCATTGAGAGAGTTTATATCATGAATCGACTGTCCTCCTCAAAGTGTCTGGGTGGGAATGGGGATTTAAAATGGGGGTGTAAAAACTCTGCAGACAATTACATCGCCCTCCAATTTAATAGCTAAATTACAGGCACAGCTACAAACCATGTGGGATAAACATTCACAAGCCTGCTGAAAGCACAACAACATTGATCAGTGATGTACGTGAATACAAAACTCAATGCAAGCAGGCAACGATTATTGTAATTAATTAAGGCTAATTATCGCCATGAAAATGTTTTGAAACCATTGACCTTTTTCTGGATTGAAAGTAAAGATCTTTAATGTCAACACGAAATGCCATTTGCAAACCATTTTAAAGCATTTGTGAGTTATAGGAGATGTTCAACAAGAAAAAACTCTTGGGTGGGGTCTGATTTTATCTGTTGGCCATTGTATGGATCATGAAAAGTGGACATTGTTAGTGGGGAGGGGCTGAAACAGATTTTTCTGACTTTTTGTGTATTGGGAAAGTACATGGGGTAGATTTAGATTTGTATGCTGACTTCAACACGCAAATGGCAATGCCATGTTCTGAGTCAATGATGTACATAAATTTGGTCAATGCTATCACCAAAATAAAATAGTCTGCCATTGTTTAATAGCATAGTTGTGACCCATAATAGCAATTCTGATGGTCTGCCATAACATAAATTTTTAACAGGCTGTTTGCATTATTACTAAGATAGTGGGGTAGTTTTGCTTTATAGCCATGAAAGTAAAAGAGACTCTTTAATAGCTAGAACATTATCAGTGGTGGTAAACATTCCACGGATCTAAAATGTTTCAGATAGTTTCATTTCAAGCCTTTTTGGCACAAAAAAAAAAAAAAATCAGTGATTAATCCAAAACAAGCTTCCATTTTATAATAACAATAGGAGATGGCAAGAGGATGTGGCTGTAACGTTTATGACAGCTGTGAGTTTGACAGAGCAACTCTCTTGTAAGATAAATGATGCTGGCAAATTTCACAAAACTCCAAACAAGAGTTGCTTTTTCTTTCTGACTCCAGCCTGCACGCTGAATGTGCTGTCGGATTTTTCAATACATAGATGTTGAGGAAGGGTAATTTGCTGCTTCTAGCTGCTGTTATGTAATGCTGATGTGAAATATTAATCACGAAAAGCTCAGGACTGCCAAATCTATGCTAGGGAAAGTGCTTTTTGTTAACCCCCTAAACTGCACGCAGGTGGCAGACCTTCCATCTTGAGCAGGGTGTTCTTGCAAGAGTATGCAGTTTTCTTTCTCCCCCGGTGTTTGCGCTTGTGTGTGTGTTTGAGGTGGTGGGCGACGGTTGCGTGTGTGTATGCATGTGCATTTGCGTATGCAAGTATGCATTTTTCCTGTTTCCCAGTGCTTTGGGTTCCATAATTGAAAACTAGCGAAATGCAAGCAAAAGGCCAATAGCTGCATCTGGTCAGAGAGCATGTTAAATTCAGTGAGACTGTCTGGAGCAAAAAATGCTTTTTGCTGATGCACAAATTCTTTTACTGCCTTGGGTAAGCATACATCAGTTCCTTGAGCAGATGTGGCAGATATTTACAGTTTTTTACTCTCTAATGCATATAGGCACCTATCGCACCAGTTCTGTGGCAGCACCGTGACTGTATTAGATTATTATTCCATGGTGCTGTGATATATACACAGAGACCATTGTTGTGCAAGATTTTCCTATCCTCTCGCTATATGAAAATGTCTGTTTAAAAATAGTTCAAGATAATTAATGTGTATTTGTCACGTTTTATACAACTGTTAATCCTGGTCCATAAATGTCATTGGTCACTTAGATTTTAAAGAGGATTAAAGGCCCTGTAGCACTGTATCACTATTTGATTTATTTATTTTTTTACATAATTACACCAGTAGGTGGCGACAAGTGACTGCATTATGCTTATTACAATGAGTCACTAACTCATTCATTCAACCGATTCGTTCAAAACATGTCCAGAAATTAATAAAGTAGTTGCCAGACGCATACGTCATTGAGGCTGTCTCATTTCAGAAAAGCAACCATTATAAAATAGACTGGTATTGTTTGTGAGGTGTAATTACTGTAATTGCTTTCTTGCTTTGGAATGTATTGGGTTTTTGTTTTTTAAATAAACCATTTCCGTTGGCTTATTCGGCCGACATATGCAATCAATGGAGGGCACAGCCTTTGAAATAAGAAACAGCAGGTGAATTTATTTATGAGAAAGTC
The DNA here is from genome assembly GCF_049309525.1 of Garra rufa. NCBI lineage: Eukaryota > Metazoa > Chordata > Actinopteri > Cypriniformes > Cyprinidae > Garra > Garra rufa. The sequence continues at coordinate 37,791,896 of NC_133372.1, forward strand.
ACTGAATCATTTCTTTAGCTGAGCAAAAACAGTCAAAGTAAATGGGAGTATCATGTTTAAAGGCAGAATATGTAAGATTTTTTATTAAAATATCCAACAACCACTAAAACAGTGTAATATATTTTGCTGACTTGTGTACTTACATTATCCCAAATGTTAAAATCCATAGAAAAATGCAATTTTAGCTAGTGTAACGATCGTGTCACTGAATAGCCTGCCAATGACGTCATACATCCTTGTAGGGCTGTCACTATCGGTTATTTTGGTAATCGAGTAATCTGTAAATTATTCTGATGATTAATCGAGTAATTGGATAATTATAATTTTTTTGTAATAATAAAATAGACCTAAATTAACAATAGCCTTTAAAATGGCTTAAGTACATATGTAATAGCAATGAGGCAATATAGTTCAAATAAAGTATCAAAAGCAAATAGTCATATAATTTTATTGAACAAAACTGTTTAAATACATAATGTATTATATACAGTAAAGCTAATGTACATTATGCATTATAACAAATGCCTGCAGAGGACGCCAACGGCCAGACGGTTGTTGTTTTTTTAATCTTTAATACTTGTTTAATCTTTGTTTAATATCGACTCAACAAACATTTAATTCAAATGTCCACTTAATCTTTAATATTTGGCCATTTCTTTATGACAGAAATGCTGCAGGCACTGTAATTTGTTGAAAATTTGGACATCAAATTGTGTAAACTCAGGGCAAGGGTTTAAACTTTTATTTTGAAATTGTGATGAACAGTTATTATATAGAGATGTACTGATGTATTCTCCTGTGTTTGCATAGGGTTATAGATTATATACCTTACAAATCTGATGAAATAGCACAAGCTGGGTTCCCAAATAAACGTTATTATAAACCAAACCTCACAATCACACGCAGAGATAGAGTTTGAGACGCTCCACACATGTAAATGATAACAGTTCTTGTTTAGCAACATTTACTGTGAACGGAGCCGATCTGAGACGCACGTAAGTAACTTACACGCTTACATCGCATATATAAATATTTAATTGAATTGCAGCGTTTCCAAATTTTTTATAGCATTATGCTTTATTATAATTTTGAATGGGTTTAATATGTGGAATGCGCCACTTCCGGTACTTTGCGATTACTCGACACTGGCAAAATGCAACCAAGGATTTTTTTTAAATCGAATACTCGAATAGAATCGAGGAATTGTTACAGCCCTACATCCTTGCTTTTCCGGTTTTATATAGTAGAAAACGTAGAACCCCAAAGACACTTTAATATGTTACGCAATTTATCAGACAGGTGACAAACGCACAGAGTAGCATTATAACAGAACTTTCAACACACTCAAATGTATCTAGTATGATATGATAAAACAGCTCTGCTTTACATACGCATGACCAGAAGAAGCGTAAACGGTCGATTGTGGCATAATTAAAGCTCAGTTGGTTTCGAGTTGTGTATCGTGTGCATCCTCCTTCATTTCAGTATCCTCACTTCGCTTTCATGACTTTCAGCCTCACCCTGCTTCATACAACAGTTACCTTAAGACTTTAATTTAAATTCAGTTGGACTGCATTGGCTGTGGGGATTGAAGACAACAGCTCCCATGATTCCACACTTGCATCATCAATCTAAGCCGTTGCTTCTTTGTTTGTTTTGAATATGCGCCTTCTAGCTGCAAAAACATATAGCATAATATACATATTGTGTCTTTAAAATAGAACTTAATTTTTTGTTTTCTGAACTGCTATATAAAACCAATATCACATTGCAATATTTAGCACAAGTTCACCTACAGAAATTTTATTTTCCCATATAAGTATATCGGAGCCTTACCTCCATTACCTAACACGCCAGTCGAGGACTGACTTGCCTTAAAGGGAGTTTATGTACCGCAGTACTGAATGATTACACACTCAGGTACTTCAAAGAAGACCATGATATTACTACGGTACATGCCCAAAATACCACGGTAATAATACCATGGTGCTTTTTTGTCAGCATTTTGCAGTCAAATGAAAACATACCTTTTACCAGTCCTTTTTTTTTTTTTACACATTGTACTTTGATGGTCAAAGCTAAAGCCATTATCTAAGTGGATTATAAAAAGATTATATCAGCTTCAACTGAAACCTTTCAGGCTTCCGGTAAAATGGCTCTGGATGGAACGAGTACATGTTGTACATGAGTAAAAGGAAATTGCGAATGACCGGGAGGAACCAAAGCATTTATGCGTAGAGTGCATGACAGTGCGGTGAGGTGCATCTTTATTAACCGGAACTGAGGTGGGCAAGGCTAAGGTAGACGTAGTGTGCACTTCTGATCTGGAGATCAGCGTGCTGTTGATCTAAAGATTCTAATAAGAGGGTTTGCACAAAAGCACTCAGTAAATTTATGAGCAAACGAGCTCCACCCGCAGTGAGGACTCCCCAGTTGCCCTGTCGCTGCACCTGCTGCCTCTTTTTCTCAATAACGCCAGTGTTTTAGCTGTGAGCTTTAAATGCGCTTATATCAGCACTCACGCTCGAGGCCTGTCATCTCCACGCGCCGCTGCTGAGTTTTCTCCGCCTGCGATCTGTCTTTGATCACAACTCTCTGGCTGATGAATGGCACCATGTAGTCGGCATTTCAGAGGGTAAATATCCATTAAACGTTGGGCATCTGTCTCTGGGCGGCCTGGCTGAGGAATGAATGAGAATCGGCCTTGCTGACGCCAGGTCAGTGCTATTCTGAGCTAAGCATGACGCCCTGCATTATTCATATACCTGCTTTGTGAACAGATGCAAATCTGATCCCCAAACTCAAACAAATTTTTCTTACATAACCATGGTCCCCTGCTAAAGGGAGAGGCATTTGATCTCTTAGGTTGAAGAGCACATTGACGGGTGCATGCTGAAGGTCCTAAAGAGCTTTTTTAATGGTTAGCCTTAAGCTGTACTAACTCTTATTGTCAGGTTGATGTTCGCAATTCACAGATTCAATTAACAATTCATGCATTACATGTATAAGACATGCTACAATACATCATGTGAAACCCATAATCCACATTTATCTGTATCCCTTATTGCATGTTAACTGAATCGCGGTTGCAAAACTATTTTATTTGCATATTCAGATTCTCCCCCCGAGGCGATCATCAAAGTGTGAAAGTGTGCCGTTAAACATTCATCAAGATGAAGAATTACCCACCTCCGTAACAATGTGAACATAACACTGAAAAGAATCAGATCTTGAAGGCTGGAAGTGCTGTATCCTTATTCGGAAATCTCTTTAGCTCGGCTTCATCCGTTTAATGGCGTAAATATTCTGTTAACATTTGTTTGGAAATAGGCTATGTTTACATTATCAGATAGGAGCCTCGCAATTTGCACAGAATGAGTTGAGGAATGCTACCGACATTGTTTGGTCGTGGCTAAGTGGATGTAAGAACCCCCAGATTGCTTTCTTATCAATTATACATTCACTGGGACACTGCTATTTACTCTGCTTACCAAAGGAGAAGACCAAACGACAAGGGAGGAATGATACAGACGCAACAGCAACAAAATCCAATCTCACACATCAGCATATTCATTTCAAACCTGTGAAGAGACCATCATAGCCAGTCTCCAGCATATATTTTGTTTTCAAAGCTGGTACAGTGGTGTTCAAACCAGACTTCTTAACTTGTTAAAGCAGCAAGACTTTAACGATCAGGACAATAAAAAAGCATCAACAGCTAAAGGTCTGCAACAGTGTGCATTTAGATGTTTTTGTTGCTGTTGCTGTTTTCTTTTAGTCATATTTTGTCCTTTTTTTATTTAAATTCAATTTAAATGTAGTCAACAGGCTCATTGTGCTTGTCATAGTCATTAACTTTAGACCATTTTATTCCAACTAAAATGTAAAGAGTAACAGATCAAACTTTAATCAATAATTATATCAAAAAGAAAAAAAAAACATTTGATATCATTATTATTATTAAATAATTATTTATTATAAAAAATAATAATAATTTAATTTAGCAATTTATTTACTTTTTTAAATAATTGTATCACTTATACAGTTGAGGTCAAAAGTTTGCATACACCTTGCAGAATCTACAAAGAAAAGGGGATCATACAAAATGCATTTTATTTTTTATTTAGTACTGACCTGAATAAGATATTTCACATAAAAGACGTTTACATGTAGAAAATAATAGTTGAATTTATAAAAATGACCCTGTTCAATTTTACATACACTTGATTCTTTGTTTCTTGATTCTTCGCTGTTTTTTGTTTGTTTGTTTTTGTTTAGTCATCGTTGTTCATGAGTCCCTTGTTTGTCCTGAACAGTTAAACTGCCAACTGTTCTTCAGAAAAATCCTTTAGGTCCCACAAATTCTTTGGCTTTTCAGCATTTTTGTGCATTTGAACCCTTTCCAACAACGACTGTATGATTGTGACATCCATCTTTCCACAGTGAAGATAACTGAGGGACTCATATGCAACTATTTCAGAGGGTTCAAACGCTCAGTGATGCTTCAAAAGGAGCTTCAAGAGCCGGAGGGTGAAAACTTTTTGAATCTGGGTAAATTTAACTTATTTTGTCTTCTGGGAAACATGTTAGTATCTTCTGTAGCTTCTAAAGGGCAGTACTAAATTTAAAAAAAAAGATATTTAGGCAAAATAAGAAAAATGTATGCACCTACATTCTGTTCGAAAGTTGACACCCCTGACTGTTATTGCATTGGTTTTCTTTTCTTACTAAAGCATCAGTGATTGTTGAACCTTCTGTAATAGTTGCATACGAGTTGTCCTCAGTTGCCCTCAGTGTGAAAAGATGGATCTCAAAATCATACAGTCATTGTTGAAAAGGGTTCAAATACACAAAAATGCTGAAAAACCAAAGAAATTTGTGAGACCTAAATGATTTTTCTGAAGAACAGTGGACTCATGAAGGGATTCATTTTTTATAATCCCTCTTATTTTGGTCAAATAATTAACATGTTTGCTGATTCTGCAAGGTGTATGTAAACTTTTCAAAATACCAGAAAAGGATCCTAAAGCTTTCTAAAATCCTTTCATCAGTGTTCAATACAGGCCAGCAGAAAACCAGCCTGAACCAGCATGTAAATTCAGTTTAAACTGGGAAGCAGGCAAGTAAATTCATCATGATCAAGCACTATCCAAATCCACAGAAAAAATAAATGAACAAAATAATGATTATGCTGTTTACCTTAAACAGGCGGAGGATATTAGCCACCATTATAGACACGGAACTGGACGATGCTCCAATGACGCCCACCACCCTTTCTGGCTTGGTAATGATGGGCGATCCTCCACCTTGGCACTTCACATCCGTGCCGTCCTTTTCGATGAGTGCCTGGACAAACGTGAGAGACTGCTCCAAAGCATGAGTGTCACGAGAGCATGTGTCCAGAATGCGGGCGCCCAGCGTAATATTTGGAAGCAGTTCATGGTCATTGTTGATGCGGTCCAGAGCGAAGAGCATAGCTTCCAGACGGTGAATCCCCTTTTCCTTTTTTAGCTCACCGCAGGGTTTGCCCTCGTGACCCCGGGCGTGAACTGGAAACAGGCCGCCTAATGAAATGTCCCCATCAATCCGGATAGAGTTTAGATGTGTGTGGCCTGGACCTTTGGGCCTCGCAGCCAAAGCAGTCAAGAAGAGGTAGAGAAAAACCAATGCTGAGCCTTGACAGCGACGGTTGGTCCATCCAACCATTTTGCCCATGGCTGAAGACATCGCAGCAAGCCGGTTTCAACCAAAGCGTGTCTATTTTTGGATCTGAGATGTGTCACAACTGAGTTGATGGGTCAGTGGAGGCACCCTTTCGCAGGGCACAATCTTTTAAAGTTCATAGTTATGTCACGTAGCGATGGGTTTGTAATTGAATGGAATGGTCATCAGGTTTTTTAGGCAGCAGTTCTGCGTCAATCCACTTTATCTCCTGTCAAGAAACTTCCTCTAGAGTCCTTTGATGAGATTAAAGGTTAATCGTACGTCTTTGGTCCCTTGCTCCCTCTGGGTTTCCAATCGGCCTGTCTCCTAGTGGAGGAGGTTGGGGGTCTTGTGCTGCGAACACAAAGCTTCACCCACCTGTGAGCCTTCCTGGAAAAAAAAGATAGGAAGAAAGGAATGAGTAAGCACCACAGAAAGGCGATACAGTCAGATGTTTCTGTGTCAGTATGGGCATTGCAGCGCTTAAGTTCTTTTCCTTAAACTTTCCGTTGCATCATCTTACTGAAAACAGCTTTCTTACTGAAAACCCGCTTGCTTTTTCTCACATTCTCCCTCTCTCTTTCTCTCTATAGTTTGAATTTAAAACGTTGCTATGGGCTCCCAAGGTCGAGAGAAATATGCTTTGGCTCCCACATGTCTCTTTTCAACATTCTGAATGAAGGAGCTGCATTCCAATGAAGAGCTCCTATCCAGCGAGAGAGAATTATCTATGTAATGTGCTGTTTTCGTTTTCCCCCCATCTGAAATGACAAGCTCTGATAAAGAAAATGAGTTTGGCTGATGAAAATTGTTCTGCATACACTGTATACTGACAAAAGGCAGAGCCTTTAATCTTTCGCTGCAACGGTCACCGCAGGATATTTAAGTTCTCGGAATGAATTGTTATTTTGGTAACCTCGGGGTCATTAATTACTTGAAATGAGATTTAATTTGTATGACACCAATCTCCATGTGAGGACGAGTTAGTTCGCACAACTTTGACAGTGACTGTTATCATTACTCCCTTAATTGTTGCCTAATTGGGTTAAAATTTGCATACTGGAATATTCCTTCAAGATTCTGTGTTTTCAGTGTGCATGTGCATACAGTGAGGGAAAAAAAATTTATCCCCTGCTGGTTTTGTACATTTGCCCATCAGTCTATAATTTAAATGGTAGGTTTATTTGAACAGTGAGAGACAGAATAACAAAACAAACAAAAAAAAATCCAGAAAAACACATTTCAAAAAAGTTACAGATTGATTTGTATTTTAATGAGTGAAATAAGTATTTGAGCCCTTCACAAAACATGATTCAGCAAAACCCTTGTTGGCAATCACAGAGGTAAGACGTTTCTTGTAGTTGGCCACCAGGTTTGCACACATCTCAGGATGGATTTTCTCCCACTCCTCTTTGCAGATCCTCATTAAGTCATTCTGACGTTTGGCAACTCGAACCTTCAGCTCCGTCTTATCCTATGGGAATAAGGTCTGGAGACTGGCTAGGCCATTCCAGGACCTTAATGTGCTGCTTCTTGAGCCGCTCCTTTGTTCTCTTGGCCGTGTGTTTTTGGTCATTGTCATGCTGGAATACCCATCCACGACCCATTTTCAATGCCCTGGCTGGAGGTTCTCATTCAAGATTTGACGGTACATGGCCCTGTCCATCGTGACTTTGATGCGGTGCAGTTGTCCTGCCCCCTTAGCAGAAAAATATCCCCAAAGCATGATGTTTCCACCTCCATGTTTGACGGTGGGGATGGTGTTCTTGGGGTCATAGGCAGCATTCCTTCTCTTTCAAACACAGTGAGTTGAGTTGATGCCAAAGAGTTCGATTTCGGTCTCATCTGACCACCACACTTTCACCCAGTTCTCCTCTGAATCATTCAGATGTCCATTGGCAAACTTCAGATGGGCCTGTACATGTGCTTTCTTGAGCAGGGGGATCTTGCGGGTGCTACAGGATTTCAGTCCTTCACGGTGTAGTGTGTTACCAATTGTTTTCTTGGTGACTATGGTCCCAGCTGCCTTAAGATCATTGACAAGATCCTCCTCTGTATTTCTGGGCTGATTAGGTCTACAATCTTGTCCCTGACATCCTTGGACAGCTCTTTGGTCTTGGCCATGGTGGAGAGTTTGAAATCTGATTGATTAATTTCTTCTGTGGACAGGTGTCTTTTATACAGGTAACAAGCTGAGATTAGGAGCACTCTCTTAAAGGGAGTACTCCTTATCTCAGCTCGTTACCTGTGTAAAAGACACCTGGGAGCCAGAAATCTTACTGATTGATAGGGGATCAAATACTTATTTCACTCATTTTAAATGCAAATAATTTTTTTTTGTTCACTGTTCAAATAAACCTACCATTAAAATTATAGACTGATCATTTCTTTGTCAATGGACAAACATACAAAATCAGCAGGGGATCAAATAATGTATATGTATATGTGCATGTGAGTTGCTGATTCTTTTAAACTGAAATTTTATGGTGAGTTGCAAATACATCAAACTGATCTAGACATATTTTTAATGCCTACACATTATCTATATCATGCACCATTATGATTCACTGCTTGACTTGTTTTCACCTCCTCCAGCAAACTGAAGATGCCATTTCATGCGTGCAGAGTTAAACATAGCTTTAAAATCTCCCTTTATTTTGCTCTTTATGTCCAGAACTGTATATTTTTAAATGATCAGTAAATGCACAGTTGGATACTTTCATATAAATACTGTGCATTTCTTTAAACATGGATGCAGTTTAAGCAATTATTTTCAAGCCTTGATCTCAGCAAATCTTTTTTGCACCGTTTGGTTCACCTCACTTATTTACAAGGTGACAGAAAAATCTCAGAAATTCTCTTTTATGCCTTTGTAAATCTAACTGACCTGCTCTCATTCTATTTTCTTTTTTATCTCATCCTCACGTCCCACCTCTTCCCCTATTAGAACACTATACGCTGGCTCCACACTTCTCCTCCAGTGCACAGGCACTTCAAAGAATTACAACAGGGCCTCTGAAGTGACTCTGAAATGCTTTTTCAATGTTGGCAAATGTGTTTGATATTAAAGAGTGAACTGGGGAATCCTTCCTCAGGGAAAAGAAGTTCGTGTGAGAGACCACGCTAAGGCTTGAAGCACATGTTCCATTCTCCCACGCTCACAGCTAAAGGGGAACGTTGCCAAACACGTGAGAGATGGAACACAGCCTAGATTCAAAGGTGTTTGTCTTCAATGATTTACCGTTAGGTGTTGTTAACAGTGTTGAGGAGTAACCAGCTAAAAGTAGCAATGCTCCTAACTCAGCTACATTTTTCAGTATTGCAGCACTCTTCCCAAAATGTTGTAATGTTCTTTTCATATTGTGCATGGACAAAAATGTCTTGAGTTAAGTAGCTACAGCACCAAGTAACTTCCCCCGGAACTGGTTGTTAATAAACTCCCTTGTATTTTTAAGGCGAAGCCAAGCTTGTTAGATGGCTGTTGACCCATATGAAGCTGTCAGCATGATCTGCGATCATTGCTGTGATTTGCGGGGAGTGTCAGCCCTACCACAGAAGTTAATTTAATTCATTAGTTAAAGTTAATTGACACTGCATGGCTGTCTGAGGATGTAATGGAGATATAATAAGCGCTGAGAGTTTCTATCAGCAATAGGCTTGGAACCAATAGTGGATAACAGCAATTACAAATTTTTGCTCCATTTGCAGTTATTTCAGATCTGGAGTGCTACAAACATTTTTGGCTTATTAATTAGAAAAATTCTGAATTACTGAAATGTTGACTTGATTTGAAGTTCACATCTAATGCCTGTAAAGACACCATTAAAGTGGTACAGTAGAATTAACACCACCTTTATCATTTGTGTGTTTAAGCTGAGAAAAATTGCAAACCAGCTGTTGAGGTCTTAAATGGAGATCAGTGATATCTGACAACTACCATTATAAAAAGCATTGGTAATATAGCAATGATTTGAGTAGTGAAAAAAATCATGATAATGTTTTTCTTTTTCATTTCTTGCACAATACCATGGGGTATCACGCAATGGTTTTTATACTGTACCATCTGTATCTTCTGTTCCTTTACTCTAACCCTACCCCTAAACCTACCCCTCACTCAAAAACGTCAGCATTTTAAATTTTCAAGACAATGTATATATGATTCATGTGCTTTGGTTTCCTCAAGGGGACCAAAAATATCCTCATAAGGTCAAAAATTACTGGTATTGCTATCCTTATGGGGAAATTTGGTCTCCTCCATAATATAGGGAATATGAGAAACACACATACACACTTTTTCACTTGCTTTTAAGTAATAACATTACCTTAAAATTGTTAAAACAAATTAAGTAGGGGTTTGAGACAAATTTCACAATTCAATTCTAAATCACAAGCTCGCAATTTGAAATCTAAGACTTTGTTTCATATCAAAAGTAACAAAGCACAAAGCTTATTGTGATTTTTTTTGGATGGGAGCTGCCCTACAGTGTTCCCTTCATTAACTGAAAACAGGCTAAAACAAAAATACACTTAATACTAGTGCTGAGTAAAAAATATAGATTTCTTGATTTTAATCGATTCTCATTTTTACGAAACACATACACACTTTCTGACTTGCAGTAACAAGAAACAACATTACCTAAAAATTGTTAAAACAAATTAAGTAGGGTTTTGAGACAAATTTCACAATTCAATTCTGATTCACAAGCTCGCAATTTGAAATCTAAGACTTTGTTTCATATCAAAAGTATAAGCACAAAGCTTATTGAGATGGGAGCTGCACTACAATGTTGAAACTGAAAACAGGCTAATCGATTCTTAAGATTTAGGAAGCGATATTGTTTCGTAAAAATGAGAATTTATTAAAATGGAGAAATCAATATTGCTTACTCAGCCCTAGTATTAAGTGTATTTTTATTTTAAAGTACTGCCAGATTGCCATTTTTGTTATTAACTTCTTTATACTTAAACATTTTAAAAATCTACCAGTTCAGTACGACAAAATACACTTAAATTAAAGATACATTCTTCAGATTGCCACTTTTGTTATTTTCTTTATAGTAAAATTACTGGTATTGCTATCCTTGTGGGGAAATTTGGTCTCCTCCGTAATATAGGGAATATGAGAAACACACATACACACTTTCTGACTTGCTTTCAAGTAATAACATTACCTTAAAATTGTTCAAACAAATTAAGTAGGGGTTTGAGACAAATTTCACAATTCAATTCTGACTGACAAGCTCGCAATTTGAAATCTAAGACTTTGTTTCATATCAAAAGTAACAAATTTGGATGGGAGCTACGCTAAAATGTTCTGTTCATTAACTGAAAACAGGCTAAACTAATTGATTCTTAAGTTTTAAGAAGCGATATTGTTTTGTAAAAATCTACTGAAATAGAGAAATCAATATTTTTTACTCAGCCCTAGTGTATTTTTGTTTTAAAGTACTCCCAGATTGCCACTTTTGTTGTTATCTTCTTAATACTAAAACATTTAAAAAATCTACCAGTTCAGTACGACGAAATACACTTCAATTAAAGATACATTCTTTAAAAACTAGTCTTAATATCATAAGCAGTCTTGCCTCTCAGGTAAATCTATTTTGCTTCAATGATTTTTATATTTTAACTAGAAAATTTGACTTATTTTGTAAAGGTATAGTCCTTGAAGTTTAACCTTTTATGGCTGTCAAATCTACACTTTGATCACTAAACCATTACAGCCTTAAGTCACACACCATAACCGGCCACTTCTAAGGTCGCACTCCTTCTGAATAACATTAGACTAGACAGTGTTTTCAAAATACTACTGAACCTATATAGTTTTAGATGACGTTTTGAAATCGCAGACCTCTAATCAGCATTGTAAATAATATGTTTATGTCTCCTTCATTTCAAAATGTCTCCTTCAAGGGGTCGTAGCACGTAGTTTGATTGCTAACCAAAGGCACATTAGAGCCGGTGAGTAAGCAATCATTATATTCCTTGAGGAAAAGGGGGAAATGGTTGCAGCAGACATTTTGTACGCCCATAAAGCAAAAACACCTTCAATGTAAACACTTTAGCTTTATTTGACGTTTATAGGATGGGGAGACTGTCAAAACAACATCCACATACTGGCACAAGTAAGCACTCAAGACACTGCACAATCCTACAAATGAGCCAACAAACTAGGTGTATACATTGGGTTGCACACTGGATAATGTTGTCAAATGTTCCTTTTCTCAAAACACAGAGCAGATACAATGTTAATGCGGACGATAAACAAAAGAATCACACACACACACAAACCCAATACAGCACCTTAGCACTCGTTGCTATCTCTAGATAACAGTTTAAAGAGATTTGTACAGGAAAATTCTGTAACTGCCAATAATATTTAGCCGTTCCAAGAGCACTTATTAAAAGTTATTTCCATTTTCAGTAACCCTTCTTCTTAATAACAATCCAAGTGTGTGCAAGCGCTAGTATGCACACTGTAGAATACCAACCTTTAGGCTGCAGGCTGCCCAAGGGAGCCTCCACTTAGCAACAGGCTAATAAATCTTCACTGGTGCAGTGTGCCGCAGAGAAATGGTATTGTTCCTCATATCCTATCTGATATAATACTCAAGTGTGTGCTCAAGGAAATATTAGATATGGCAATTATAAATAGCGCTAATGAGATCATTATCTGTTTCGAATAATGCTTTACATATTTGGAGGCTTACTCCACCTCCGAAACTCTTAATGCTCAGCCATTGCTGTTGTGAAAGGACAATTACTTATCGTGCACTGCAAAATTAGAAGCACAAATTGTCGTCTCACTGGGAATGTTTTTACAGCGTACATATTCTTGATAAAATTAACCTATCTGCACAGTCACGTGCAGGAAAAAAAGCTGCAGAATTTGGATCACACCGCACCCACACGTGCCATTCACGGCTTTCTTTTCTAAAGCACCTCCTTGTCTCGGCTTCTTTAAGCATGTTGGGCTGACACCATTCAGTCAGTTAGAGCTGTAATTGATCTTAAAGGAATAATCTCTTTCCCATCTCTTCTAGAAGCAGGAGATATGTGGGCCACAATGGGAGGAGGTGCCATGGAGGAGCTCTCATTCTGCGAACGGATCCTTTGTAAGAAGACTGAAGGTGACATGGTGGGTTTAATGCACACCCTTTCGAGTGAAGAAGTAATTTGGACCTGATCATTCTCCGCAAATTCAGTTTAATCAATGTAGAGTGAATCAGGCAGGCTAAGGTCAGTCCTATTTTCCAATTCAAAGCTCAACCAAGGCTTCGGTTTGAGTCTGGGAACAGATAAGGGGGCTTACACAAATAACATGTGTGATTAGCAAAGATGGAGACATTGAAACACACCATGAAGAGACTGACGGCGAAATGAAAAAACATTTATTCGGAGCTGTCCCGTTGACTTAGTAGTTCCCATCACTACTTACAAAAGCCACAATAAAGGAGTTTGATTTCTCTGAAAAAGGTTAGACTGGAAAGATTAGCAAAAGAAGGTGTTCATTTATGGTTTTGCAGTATTTTGTTTCTAGCAGGGTGAATTTCACAAAAGTACGTTGAAGGTCACATTTCATACCGAAATCAAGAGAACAACTATAGGAATTTATATTTTATATAAAAAGGAGCTGAAGCCTATTTTGTGAACAATAATGAGTTCCAAATTAGTTATTTATAAGGGAAGCACACTCCTTTCAAGTTCTTATATTGATTTATTACAGAAATTAAAACCTGTAATATAACTGTACTGTAATACCAAAAAACAGAAAATTCCCCAAATAGGTGTCAGTTCCTTTTTCATATAAAATATAAATTCCTATAGTTTGAACATATATGAATGAAATAGCAATTATTTGAAATAAAAATCTTTTGTAATATTATAAAATGTCTTTATACTATCACTTTGGATCAATTTAATTCATCCATGATGAATAAAATATTTATTTTATTTTATTTTATTTTATTTTATTTTTATTTATTTTTTTGATGGTCCAAATTATTTTTTCCTTGTATGAAAAATGGTAAAGAACATTTATTATTATTATCATCAATGCTGAAAATGGCCGTGATAAAATATTATTTCCATTTTTTCCCTGGTATGAAAAACGGTCAAGAACATTTATTATCAATGTTGAAAATGGCCGTGATACTTAATATTTTGGTGGAAACCATGAAAAAGTTATTTTTTTAATTATTATTCTTTGATGAAGACAAGGTTCAAAAGAAGAGAAATTATTTTAAAAAGATTTTTTTGTAATATTAAGGTTCAACAGAACAGCAATTATTTGTAATATTATAAATGTCTTTATACTGTCACTTAGGATTAACTTTTGGATTCATGCTTAATTTTTTTTTTTATATTATTTTATATTATTTTATTTTATTTTATTTTATTTTATTGTATTGTATTGTATTGTATTGTATTGTATTGTATTGTATTGTATTGTATTGTATTGTATTTATGGTCCTAAAATGTTATTTCTTAATTTTCGCTGCTATGAAATATGGTCAACAACATTTCATATTATTATCAATATTAAAAATGGCTGTGATACTTAATATTTTGCTGGAAACCATGACAAAGGTTTTTTTATCCTTTGATGAAGAGAAGGTTTAAAAGAACAGCAATTATTTGAAATAGAAATCCTTTGTATTATTATAAATTACTTTATACTGTCACTTTGGATCCATTTATTTTATCCATGCTGAATAAGTTTTAATTTATTTTATTTAATTTATTTATTTATTTTTTTGATGGTCCTAAATTTTTAATTTTCAATGTTGAAAATGGCCGTGATACTTAATATTTGGGTGGAAACCATGAAAAAGTTTTTATTAAATAATTATTTTTTGATGAAGACAAGGTTCAAAAGAAGAGCAATTATTTAAAAAGATTTTTTTTTTTTTTTGTATTATTAAGGTTCAACAGAAAAGCAGTTATTTGTAATATTATAAATGTCTTTATACTGTCACTTTGGATCAACTTTTGGATTCATGCTTAATTTTATTTTATTTTATATTTTATTTTATTTTATTTTATTTTATTTTATATTTTATATTTTATTTTATTTTATTTTTTATATTTTATTTTATTTTTTATTATTTTAAATAAATTATTATTATTATTATTTATTTATTTATTTTATTTTATTTTATTTTATTTTATTTTATTTTATTTTATTTTATTTTATTTATTTATTTATTTATTTATTTTTTTTATTGATGATCCTAAAATGTTATTTCTTAATTTTGCCTTCTATGAAAAATGGTCAACAACATTTCATATTAGTATCAATATAAAAAATGGCCGTGATACTTAATATTTTGGTGGAAACCATGACAAAGGGTTTTTTTTTTTTTCTTATCCTTTTAAGAAAGAGAAGGTTTAAAAGAACAGCAATTAATTGAAATAGAAATCTTTTGTAATATTATAAATGTCTTTATATACTCACTTCTTTAAAGTTTTTATTTTATTTTATTTTATTTTATTTTATTTTATTTATTTTATTTTATTTTATTTTATTTTATTTTATTTTATTTTATTTTATTTTATTTTATTTTATTTTATTTTATTTTATTTTATTTTATTTTATTTTATTTTATTTTATTTTATTTTGATGGTCGTAAAATGGACCAGAAATGATGATTATTATTATTTTATTTTATTTTTATTTTTTTTATCATTGTTATCACAGTAAAAGCAGCTCAGGTTGAAATAGCATTCAAACATTATCATGTTGGTGCAGGATTTATTGATATTAGTTGAGTTGTTTACTCATTGTGGCTGAGACCTAAATAATTCAATCAGGGAATTTGGAGCGGCATAATCCAATGTATTTTAAACATCAGCTGCCTGTATCTGAAAATCACCTGGTTGACTCAAGGCCTAAAGAGACTCAGTCAAATTGAAACACCAATGAGATAAACACAACATGACAAATCACAAAGCTTTGTCAACTTTTCCATCACATTAGTGGAATAACAAAGCATATTATCACATCCAGATAACTGTACAGCCTACAACTGAAATTAGCTTTGGGATCAAGAGAGCACGTCAGGAAATATTGTTCGTTTGAGAGTTCCCCAAGGCTCCCGTGCTGATTTAGGCAAATATCGCATAAAGTTTTTGGCCCAGGCATAAAATGTTGCCACGATAAGCATTTTGTTGACTCGCTGACCTTAAGGGCTGTTATTGTTGTCTTGTGATTGGCTGACAGGTCTTTCAGCCATACAGATGGTGTTTGTGCACGCTTCCAAGAATACAGTGGACTCCCAACCACACACTGTACGAAGATAAGAAGCCGAGGCACTTAATATTTTACTAGCTGGCTGCTAGTGAGTACCATGGGGCTTGCACCCCGCCAAAAGACAAAGATAGAACTTGAATGTGGGATGTCACAGTCTGGAAAAAGCTACAAGACTGCATAGCAAGCAACAAATCAGAACACACACACACACACACACACACATACAACTGCAGGGTCAGAAACAGGGTCAGTCTATGTGCATTTCTGATGAACACAAGTGCACTCTCCTGGTCTACATACTTAACCTGCATACTTGTGTTCATTTGGCAGTAACAAAGTGATGAATATGTTAGTATTCAGGTAGCTAAAAGCATGTTAATAGTTTACATGTAACTAAATTGCTAAAGATTCTCTTTTAAATCAACACCTTTTCAAAAAGATAAGGCAAGGCAAGGCAAGTTTATTTATATAGCACATTTCATTCACAATGGTAATTCAAAGTGTTGTACATAAAAGGAATTAAAATCATAATAGCATAAAAATCATACAATTTTATAATGATCACAACAATCAAAACAAAGTTTAAGAACATTTAAGATGATTAAAAAAATGATTTAAAATGAATTAATACAGTAAAATGATTATACATAAAATAATGCAATCTGTTCGGACGTAGCACAGTGCTCATTCAATAAATGCACAACTGAACAGATGAGTTTTGAGTCTGCATTTAAATGTGGCTAATGTATTAGCACATCTGATCTCTTCTGGAAGCTGATTCCAACTGCGGGCGGCATAATAGCTAAAAGCGGATTCCCCTTGTTTTGTGTGAACCCTTAATATTACTAACTGACTCGATCCTAGTGATCTGAGTTGTATGTTAGGTTTATATTCAGTGAGCATATCTGCAATGTATGTAGGTCCTATGCCATTGAGTGCTTTATAAACAAGTAAAAGTACTTTAAAATCTATCCTAAACATAACTGGAAGCCAGTGTAAGGACCTGAGGACTGGTGTAATATGCTCTGATTTTTTGGTTCTAGTCAGAATCCTGGCAGCAGCGTTCTGTATGAGCATAATACAAATTTGATAAAACATAATGTAGTATATTTAATTTGACTGCATTTAATTTTGTATTCATATAAACATCATACACAAACAGTTTATGGTTTAAGAGAATCTTGTTGAGCAGTTTATAATTGTTAAACCAGCTCTTTTCAGAAAGATTTGAAAAAATGTTATATATTGTCAAATTTATTGTTGCTGTTGTACGCCTGATCTATAGTTTACTATATTGTTTTCATATATTTACACAGAGCCATAACGTACTGTACAGCTTATCTTTAACAAAATTGCTCAATAAAGACGGCCCAAAATATATATGTAGACTATATTAAATATTATCAAATTTATAATTGCATTTTAAGCCTGATATCTAATTCTATTATACTTTATTTAAATTTCATATTCATAAATACATTTATAATAAAAGTTGTTCTTTAATTTTTAACTGGAGTGCCCAACCAAAAGAGTGTAAACCAAAGTGTTGTATTTTAAGGCAGATCTGTAATTTTGTGCTATATTTTAATTTAATATTCTTATATAAAATTATATATCCTAGACAGTTTATTTTTAACTAAACTGCTACACAAGATTCTTTTTAAACTCACTTGTTTCAGAAATATGTGCAGAATTTTTTAAATATTAAACATTATTACAATTATTTTTGCATTTTAAGCCTGATCTATAATTTTGTCCTATACAAAAAAATAATTTTATATACATTTGTACAGAGAGTTTATCTTTTACTAAATTGCTTAACAAAACTCTCTTGAACCAAATGCATTTTAAGCCTGATCTATAGTTTTGTACTATATTATTTAGTTTATATATATATATATATATATATCAGTGGCGGCTACTGGTCTGTCAAATAGGGGGGAAGCTCATTTTCGGTCTACATCATAAAATTGTCTATTTATTTAAAAGTAAATTCTGCCCTACGTTCCTTTTCAAGAAAATGGTCTGTGACCCTGTCGTACCAACTAGGCGTCTTTTCCAGTGACTTTTCGTGTGCAGTTTCATATGAATGAATGATCTAAAAAAAATATTAAACTCTGTAAAAGTGAAACAAGGAATGTGGTGTATAATTGTGTGAAATGTATGATGAAAATCAAGCAATTTCGCCAAGAAAATATAAAGAAATAGGTTGCAGCAGTTTTTATTTCGACTGAACTTGAGAAATCCACGATGGGACTGAGCGGCCGCAGAGAGCGCGAACGAATAGCTTCAGCGATTCCTTATAGGACAAAATCGCTGTCAGTCAAAAGGAGATGCAATCTTTCGACAGACCCTCCAATCATCACGCAGAAGCTCAGCGTCCAGGCCAGCCCACTCCTCATTCACCCCCAGAGACGCTGAGCGTCCGTGGGCGGGACATAATCGCAGCGTTTATCCAATGACCGTCTAGTTTCAAAGCACTGAAAAAAAACGTTCAAAGCAGCCCCATTGAAGTCAATGGACGCTGGGCTTCAATGGGGAAATGCACTGTGACGCTACGGGAATGTATAAGAAGAAAATCAAGTCAGCCGACCTGCTATATCTAACTGATTCTGAACGAATTCTTCTTTGAGATGAACGTTTTCTAACGCATTTTTAGTCAATAAAATGTTAATACAATAGTACGTAATTTGACCATTAATTTTGTGACATTATAGGGGAAGCTGAGCTTCCCTTGCAGTCTTAAAGAAATCGCCACTGATATATATATATATTACGGTGACGCATTGCTGCCACACACTTATTTTTTTTTCACTCAGCTATGTCGTTATAACGAGATCTTTTCTCGTAAAAACGACATCTTTTCTCTTTAAAACGACATCTTTTCTCGTAAAAACGACATCTTTTCTCGTTAAAACGACATCTTTTCTCGTAAAAACGACATAATTTTCTCGTTAAAACGACATCTTTTCTCGTAAAAACGATATAATTTTCTCGTTAAAACGACATCTTTTTCTCGTAATAACGACATAATATGTCATAAAAACGATCTGATGTTCCTGTTATAGATGATATGATTATGTTATGTGAGGGAGCTAAGCGTTTGTCCGCGCTGCCTTTGCCACAGTCCTGACATAAAGGAGGATGCACGCTGCTGGAGTTAGAATACACTAGCTATAGAAATACAATGTTTTAATAATTTTAATGTAATGGTTTCAATTGTAGCGGCATGTTTATAAGGATTAATCTCCAATCTGCCCTCAGACCCAGAGGATTTAAGATGATCAGATCAAAACTGTTATTTCTGAATAATCGACTCTGAGCTTGGAATATTATTTGGATGAAAGTTTGATTTTGAAATAAAATAGAAATGACAAACGGTTTGATTGTATTATAATAATAATTTCTTTCTGTTTAAAAAATAGACAAAATCAATGAAAAAAAAAATCAGTTTTAGTATTTTTGTCCGTGAGTAAAAAGAGAGCTTATTCTTTAATAATTATGTTGGCGGCAATGAAAGCCACTTTTCAACTCAACCTGTCTTTACTGTCTATCGCATCATGCAGAATAAATACAAAAATACAAACAAATCTAGCTTAATTTCGTTTTTCTGTTTCTCAAACAAAACGAAATAATAATAATAATATTAATAATAATAATAATAATAAGCTGTTATTATTATTATTATTATTATTATTAGGCCTATTATTATATTTTTCTTATGAATTATATTTATTTATTTCTGCTCGTATTTCGATTTGCTGTTAAATCAATCAAAAAGTTGATTATTCAGAGAATTAATAGTTTTGATTATCTTAAATAAGATTTTATAATAAAAATAATAATACGCCTAATAATAATAATAATAATAATAATAATAATAATAATAATAATAATAATAAGCATAATAACAGTTTGAGTAGCCTATTGTTATTATTATTTCATTTTGTTTGAGAAGCGGAAAAACGAAAAGCTTGATTCTTCGTATTTTTGTTCGTGGGTAAAACACATGAGCTTATTGCTTGAATATTAATTTAACATGCCTGGGCGGCCTTGATACTTAGTATGATTATATACAAATTATACATTATTTATTATTTATTATTAAATTTTATCTTTAGCTGAATCAAGCCACGAATCCGGTTTTTCATCTGGATTATACTGTGGAAATATGCTGCGCTGTCTGTGAGTGTAAGCACAATGGTAGGTTACAGATGATGAACTCACACGGGAAAGACTGTACACTACCTCTTGTTGGATTTATACGAATTAAGTAGGCTAAACACAATTTTGTTTTCGATTCTTTTATTGAAGTAGACATTTCAAGCTGCATAGAGAGACATAAATTGCGAGAGCGCACCCTGTATTTTCACAAAGGCAATTTGTAACGTTTTGTTGTTATTGTGGAAGTACATAAAATAAAGCAGACATTTATATTTCTTTCCTCCGTAATCACAAAGTAAGGAATCGCGCTGGTACCGCAGACCCGAGAAGTGCAGTGTTGCTTGCAAAGAAACGTTATTGTGACTAATTTGCAGAGCGGTACCTACATCAGACGAACATTTATTCTGCATGATGGGACAGACTGTAAAGACAGGCTGAGTTGAAAAGTGGCTTTTCCGGGCCGCTCACGCACAAATATTAAAGCATAAGCACTCTTTTCATGAAAACAAAAAAAAAAAAAAAAAAATCTGGCTTTATTTATTTATTTTCATTTTTTAAACAGAACGAAATCATCATAATCATAATCAAAAATCATAATTTTTCTTTTATTTATTTCTGATACTAATTTTCTGTAAAATCAAACTTTCATCCAAATAATATTCCAAGCTCAGAGTCAGAAATAACAGTTTTGATCAATCCTCTGGGTCTGAGGGCAGATTGGAGATTAATCCTAATAAACATGCTGCTACAATTGAAACAATTACATTCAAATTATTAAAACAGTGTATTTCTATAGCTAGTGTATTCTAACTCCAGCAGCGTG
>NC_133372.1:37813337-38008811 GCF_049309525.1 Garra rufa
CCTACAGAAAATATATCATAACTACTTTTTTGATTAGTAATATGCATTAATGAAAAATTCATTTGATCAACAAAAATTCGATTTTCTTTTTTCAAATAGTTGTATCTCAGCCAATGTTTGTCCTATACTAACAAACAATACATCAGTGGAAAGCTAATTTATTCAGGTTTCAGATTTTAGGATTTAGATTTTAGATCATATATATAAGGCAATTGCATTTTTGCTTTAGTTCTCTGTTCACTGGTAGAAAATTTGAATACAAATCTGACATTTAAAAAAGCAGTGTCACACTACAATAGAAACACCAGCTAGTTACTAGAAAATATAGAAGATCTGCACTGTGTTGAACTACTGTCAAACTACTAAAAGTTAATAGCGTTGCTGGAATAGAGCATATAGAAGCCCAGAGCTGAATTTTCCAAAGAAGACAGGTCACGAACCATAATTCTAGCCGATTAGACTATTGTAAGTGGCTTAGCATGAAACGCATCTGCTAAATGGCAAGTGAGTGATTTGCATGACAATATCTTGATTCTGAGTAATAGAGCTCAGCTAAAAGACATAATGACAACAGATTTAATAATGATGCTTCTTGCAAACACAATCTCAATTGGTTAGTTCCGTCCAAAGAAGGGCAACCACGGCCATCCATTTTCAGAAAATATGCATATGATCCAAAACATTAATCCCTGTCATTCACTAGAATACCAAGTAACACGGGAATATTTTACAGCTGTCTCTAACTCCCCGCGCATTGCTCAAAAGTCCTCGCAGTGCCTTCCCATATTAAGATGAAGTGGCTTTATGTGATTGAAAGCTGTTGGTTAATGAGCCTGTGAGAGGATGGGGCGATCACAACAGTGCATCTATGCTGCTGGTTTCTCGATAATGGCATCGACACCAGCGGCTCTGGTAATGATCCAGGACAAGGTGAATGAAAGAGTGTCTCGCTTAGCCACTCAAAGTCCAGCCGAATCAGAATGACTCAGATGTTTGTCTTGAAATATATATAGATTTATTTCATTTTCATCATTTGACTCAATATGCAACCCAGACGCGATCATTGTGAAGGGAAAAAGAAAACAACACGAGTGCAGTATGGAGACTAAAACAACATTAGGAGCTTTTGGAAATGGTGGTGTAAATATAAAATGTCAAAAAGGTCCGAATGACCTGGGATAGAAGACTGCGCCATTCAGAACATGTATTTAAATTGAGGTATAGCAAGCCTTAGACAGAATTACAGGTGAAATATGACAATAAAATTGTCATGAAAAAATTTTGTTAGAACATCTGTTCATCAAACGATTTTTAAACAAAAAATATTATGGTTAACCAAGAAAATATTAAGCAGCAAACCTGTGTTCAACATCAGACAATGTTAAATAACAGAGAAATGTTAAATAAGAAATATGTTAAATGTTTGCAATTGCAGTTGCAATTTTTGACACTGAATCATATGACACTGAAGACTGAAGTAATGGCTGCAGAAAATTCAGCTTTAATATAACTGAATAAAATATGCTTTAAAATATATTTCAAAAGAAAACAACTATTTTAAATTGCAATATCATTACTGTTTTTACTTCAATTTGATCCTGAATAATGCAACTTTTATAAGCATTAAAGACTTCTTTCAAAAAGATAGTTCACCCAAAAATTACAACCCCATGTCATTCCAAACCCGTAAGACCTTAATTCATCTTCAGAACACAAATAAACATTTTTTTTTTTTTTGATGAAATCCGAGAGCTTTCTCACCCTCCATAGACAGCAACATAACTACCACATTCAAGGTCCATAAAGGTAGTAAGGATATTGATATGTGACCTCAGTGGCTCAACATTAATTTTATAAAGAATACCACACAAAGAAAACAAAAATAGGGACTTTATTCAATAATTTCTTCTCTTCCATGTCTTCAATATGCATTCACAAGAGTACCACAATTTGTGTTTTGAAGGTGAATGAAGGTCTTATGTGTTTGGAACGACATGAGGGTGATTAATGGCTGAACTAACCCTTTAAAATTTTTCAGACTCAAACATTTCAATGATAAGTAGATTTTTTTTTTTCAATTCAATTCAGTAAATTCCTATGAAGTTTGGCCAATTCGATTCTGTTGAAGATAGTCATTCTGCATGACTTACTTGTTTAGTTTGTTCACAAACAAGATGTTAAATTCAATACCAAAAACTGACTTGTTCAATGTAGGACTGTATTTCTTCAGAAAGCTCATCTACTCAATGATATGCCTCTTTACAAAGCTATTTTCTTACGCTGCAGTGATTCTTTGACAAAGCAGTGACACACTTTACATATGAGGGAGTTTAGTGCACTAAATGAGTGATTCATTAAAAAAAAGAATGGTTTCCTACCAAAACAGGACTACTAAACATTATAATTGTTAATTAAGTTTATTTGTGATTACTAGCTGTTAGTCAATGTTGTGGGACCTTCATCTGCACCAGACCTGTGTTCAACATCAGATAATGTTAAATAACAGAGAAATCTTAAATAAGTTAAATATGACACTGAAGAATGAAGTAAAATTCAGCTTTAACATAACAGAGTACAATACGCTTTAAAATATATTTTAAAAGAAAACAGCTATTTTAAATAGCAGTATCATTATTGTTTTTACTTCAATTTGATCCTGAATAATGCAACCTTTATAAGCATTAAAGACTTCTTTCAAAGAGATTTTTTTGACCTTTGTTCACCCAAACATGGCAATTCTGTCATTAATGCCGCAACCCCATGTCTTTCCAAACCCGTAAGACCTTTGTTTATCTTCAGAACACAAATTACGATATTTTTGATGAAATTCGAGAGCTTTCTCACCCTCCATAAACATCAACGTAATTACCATGTTCAAGGTCCATAAAGGTAGTAAGGATATCGATATGTGACATCAGTGACTCACCCTAATTTTATGAGGAAAAAAGAAAACAAAAATAGTGACTTTATTCAACATTTTCTTTTCTTCCATGTCTTCAATATGCATTCACGAGAGTACCACAATTTGTGTTTTGAAGGTGAACAAAGGTCTAACGTGTTTGGAAACGACATGAGGGTGATTAATGGCTGAACCTACCCTTTAAAATCTTTCAGACCCAAACATTTCAATGATAACTAGATTTTTTTTTTTTCAATACAATTCAGTAAATTCCTATGAAGTGTGGCCAATTCGATTCAGTTGAAGATAAAGTCATTCAGCATGACTCGTTTGTTTGTTAAATTCAAAACCAAAACATTGACTAGTTCAATAAAGGACTGTATTTCTTCAGTAAGCTCATCCACTCAATGATATGCCTCTTTACAGCTCATCGTATAAAGCCGTTTTCTTACGCTTGACAAAGCAGTGACACGCTTTACATGAGGAAGTTTAGTGCACTACATGAATGATTCATTAAAATAACGGTTTCCAACCAAAACAGGACTACTAAACATTATACAATTGTTAATTAAGAGTTTATTTGTGATTACTAGCTGTTAGTCAATGTTGTGGGACCTTCATCTGCATCCTGGCTGGGGCTTCCGAATATAGAAGCAGCTGTCGTCTGTCATTTGCACCATCACAGCTGTGGAGACTATATATAGATGAGCTTCCATTGCTTGTCAGGTTTACAGATCTTATCACACTCATCAAAGCATCTACAGACTTTGTGTCTTTATTGCAAACAGTGAAAGCGAAGTGGCGTGTCAAACGGGAGGAGAAATCTGGCAGCATTGTCAGCACGGTTGAAATAAAACAGGCTCGATCATTGCAGAATTTCAGAGCGTGTCGACGCAAATGAAAAAGGGATCGTCTAGAGGTCAGCCACGTTTCAGCCAATCTTTCACCCAAGGTTGCTCAGAAAATATGGCCTACAACAGAGAGGGACAGTAAGGCTTTCAATGTTGTAGCAGGTCTGATTGCCTCAATCAACGTGCTTCCACAACCAATCAGCCTCCCACTCGAGTCCCCGTCCAAAATCTTTGTTCTTATCCTCTTAACGAACCGTTCCATTTGGCAGGTCAGACCTTGACTTAGTCCCTTCATCCACATTAAACAACTCATTGTGTAAGCCCGATGTAAAACCTTTGATGCGGAACCATTTTAGTATCTAGATATCCCTCCACACGCAGCTTAGCTGCTTCATCCGTAACCTGCCCTCTGCCACAAACCTTTACCTCACATGTCTTTCATTATTTCCCCGCTCAGATGCTACAATTTTCTACTTAATCAGCCGCTAATTAAAATATGACTCCAGAACCCCTTATGGGGATTGTTACTCTGGAAAAAACCCTTAAGGAACCGTATAACATGTCTAATGAATGACTAATCAAGGGACTAAATTGTCAGATAAACCCGTTTGGTCTAGTTTAATGTCTGGAGTGTCGCCTCTGTGGAAATGGCCTCATGTGAAGAAGAATTGACAGTGCTCTCATTTTTATCAGCAGCTAAACCCTCTTACAAGCCCTGAATAATAAGCGTGCCAACGCGAAATGTACTAATTCTGAGGGATTTCGCTGCAAACCATCTTTGTTTTCCTGACGAGAGCTTTGTTTTATTTTCTGAAGTGCCTTCAATCCGCTGTTTAGCTAATTTCTCAGTTTATTTTTCTTTCCTGTTCCTGATGCCGAAAGATACTGTTCAGGTAGCGCATTCTTCTTTGTGTTCACTGTAAACGTTTGGTCCTTATGGTCTATTGGATGCATAATTCATTTTATGTGTGTTGCACCACTATATGGGTCTTATATTTCAGTGAAATGAGGGGATATATCAGGGTGATGGATCACAATGCTAGGCTCAGGTCTCTGGTTGTCATGGAGATGGGTATGAATGGTAGACATGTCAGCGTTTCATGGCGGCTTGTCAGAAACGGTGCACAAACCAGGATTATGCTCTCTCATCCACAAACATTTACAATGAAAATGATGTATGTGCTCGTGTCCTCTGATGAGAGCGAATTTCTTTCTGATGTCATTTGGACAACACTTACGGAGAAAAAAGGCAGATGCGATATGTACTTTTGCAGAAAGCGAAATTCCCAGACAAACATATGCAATATTCATTGATTTCTTTGATCTTATTTTGCTGTTCCCAATGCGTGGACTCAAAGTGTGGAGAAGAAAAAAAAGCGTGCTGCCTCGGTTTAGAGATATGTCAGGGATTTATCAACATTTAATGTGTCAACTGTCCACGGGAATACATCGATTTTTCTATCAGATATGATAGATATCCAGAGTATTCATATCGTATCAATCTATTGCATTAGGGAGTGGCGGAGAAGAGGAAAAACGAGCGGCTTATAAATGCGAGATTCTCAGAAATCTTATTTGCACAAGGTCCCTGAAGAGAAAAAATATATCTATCACTCCGAGATCTTATAGGACACAGCTACAAATGATGAAATTATTTTTATTTGAAGAGCAGCTGATGGAACACTGTGACTCATTTAACAGAATCTAAGCTATATTCAAATCGTTATCAGATGGACGCAAAACAGAACACATTTGGGTTTCTTTTTTTTTCATTTAAAATGAGCATTTGTATGCATTACTCGGAAGGTTTGAGAAAGCCTGCCATGTGGTGTTATTTAATCAAATACCAAGTCTAGTTATAAATAATAAATAAAAATGATACTTACACTTGCTATTCTGGGAATATTCATTTACATTCATTTTCAGAAGTAAGTGTACATGTAAAACTAATTTTTGCCAAGTTGTTTTAAAAAAGTGAAAACATTATTTCATTTAAAAACATATCTTAAATGTTTAAAATGTGATTTCTATCACAGAACACCTCATAACGCAATACATACTTTGAGATGTGGTAAAAATGACATTTATGTGTTTTTGTTTTCTCAGACTGAATTCTCCTGTGATTTTAGGGTCACAACTGCTCATAGAAATACCAAGGTTGAGTTTTATGTGGAGCCATGCATGTTATGTGAACTGACAGTGCAAATCCTTCTATAAACACTGTATGAACACATACATACTGATGCTGTCAAATTAGTTTTCACATGATTCTTAGCAGAATGACTGTAGCCCAAAACAGAAAATGCAGACGAAACCAATAGGGTTAAATAAAATTTCAATAAAAGAGCATTTTGTTTCTGGTATGAGGATTTTAAACATATCATGAAAAATGCATTATATAGTATGTATGAGTGTGAACAGAATGTACAGTATACAAAAGACAAGATTAAAGGGAAAAACAACAACAAAAAGGTTGAAAACACTTTGAAGTACATACATTATATAAGACCACATGAAAGTTTTTACTTGTGTGTTTAGAATAATGAGAGCAAAATCATCAAAGAACAGAGTGGATTCAAAACAAGATAACAATTTACAAAGAAAACCATAGAACAAGAAAATCAATACTAAAATGAAGAGTTTGTGCTGTTTCCTAAACCTTGCAAGGCAACATTTGCTGTATAGACTCTGGTAGTTCATATACAATGTCAATGTGAAGTACTGTAGCAAATGAATATTAAATATGTTTAGATAGATAGATAGATAGATAGATAGATAGATAGATAGATAGATAGATAGATAGATAGATAGATAGATAGATAGATAGATAGATAGATAGATAGATAGATAGATAGATAGATAGATAGATAGATAGATAGATAGATAGATAGGTGTGAACAAAGTTTTGAAACTGATTTTATGAAATATGAGTAAGCTGGACCATGTTTCACTGATTTACTACCAAATTGCCATCTACAATGAAACTACTGATCCTTTAAATGTCATACACAAAGAGAGATTTTTCTCATCAAAATAATAATTTTGGCAACACTGAAACCAGTCAACAGTTTCCACAGCTAAGCCTTTGGCAGCTCGACATCGCCAAGGGTTTATTCCATACAAATTCACACCTCAGGCCTTTCCAAATATGTTCCAAGAATTGAACAGGGCTTACACAATATAAATAAGGGGAACAGCACAAAGGAAAAGTCTCCCTTGCAAGAGCCTGTGTGTCAAAGCCTCGCAGCTTCACTGCCCAATCCTGCCAGGCTTTTCAGCTGCTGTTTTTAATCTTGCAGACTCCCCAACGCTTCATTCAGAGAACCACCCCTGAGGAAGCCATGAGTCCAGATGAACAGTGAGAGGTGTAACTCGAAACATCATCACCTTGTCAGGGTAAATGTGACAGAGATGGGAAATGCTTTTTATCCCTCCACGGACATTGGAGCTGACCGATACTCCCCTGACTGAGCTAGACAAATAAAATCTAAAAACCAAAAATATCTGTCATTATTTACTCATCCTCATATGGAGCCACTAAAGAACAAGGTAATGTGGAAAAAAATTAGATGAGAGGAAAAATTATATTTTAACGTTTTTGCACCTGAGAAATGTCGCATTCGCTCACAAAACTTGGAGTAACGCAATGTGTGGAGAATGCAAATGTTTTTCAAAAGAACCAAGTTTTTCTGGGAAAGTCAGTAAAGAGAACACAAATGTTTTGTGAGAGAACCCAAAGATTCTCAAGGGAATGCAATACTTTTGTGAGAGAACGCAAAAGCATTTCCATCAAGTTCCCCAAAAATCTTTGCATTCTTTAAAAAACATTTGCGTTCTCTTCCAAAAAAAGTTTCATTCCTCTGAGAAATTTTGCATTCAGCATTCCATTTCTTGGAAAAGTTTAGAATTCACTTACAAAACGTGCATTCTTTTGCTAAACTTTTGCGTTTCACCAAGAAACATTGCGTTCACTCACAGATAAACTTTGAATTTGCTCATAAAACTTTTGCGTTCTCTTGCAAAAGTGTTGCATTTCTTGGAAAATTTGGCATTTGCTCAAAAAATGTGCATACTTTCGCAAAACGTTTGCGTTCCCCCAAGAAAATTCGCATTCACCTACAACCCGCATGTGTTCCCCAGATAAACTTAAAATTTGCTTGCAGAACTTTTGCATTCTCTCGTAAAACATTTGCGTTCTCTTGCAAAAGTGTTGCATTTCTTGGAAAAATTTACCATTTGCTTGCAAAACATGTATTCTTTCACAAAACATTTGCGTTCCCCCAAAAAAACAATGTATTTGCATGCAAACCTTTGGTGTTCCCCAGATAAACTTAGAATGTGCTTGCAAAACTTTTGCATTCTCTCACAAAACATTTGCGTTCTCTTGCAAAAGTGTTGCATTTCTTGGAAAAATTTTGCATTTGCTTGTAAAATGTGCATTCTTTCACAAAATATTTGGAATCCCTCAAGAAACTCTGCATTCGCTCACAAACCTTGTGTTCCCCAGATAAACTTAAAATTTGCTTGCATTTGCAGTCTTTGCAAAACATTTGCGTTCTCATGCAAAAGTGTTGCATTTCTTGGAAAAAATGTAGCATTCA
Organism: Garra rufa; assembly: GCF_049309525.1. Lineage (NCBI taxonomy): Eukaryota > Metazoa > Chordata > Actinopteri > Cypriniformes > Cyprinidae > Garra > Garra rufa. The sequence continues at coordinate 37,821,689 of NC_133372.1, forward strand.
GTGATAAAATGTGCATTCTTTCACAAAACTTTTGCGTTCCACCAAGAAAATTTGCATTCACTCACTAACCTTTTGTGTTCCCCCGATAAACCTAGAATTTGCTTGTAAAACGTTTGCATTGTCTCGTAAAACATTTGCGTTCTCTTGCAAAAGTGTTGCATTTCTTGGAAAAATTTAGCATTTGCTTGTAAAATGTGCATTCTTTCACAAAATATTTGCGTTCCCTCAAGAAACATTGCATTCGTTTGCAAACCTTCGGTGTTCCCCAGATAAACTTAGAATTTGCTTGCAAAATGTTTGCATTCTCTCACAAAACATTTGCGTTCTCTTGCAAAAGTGTTGAATTTCTTGGAAAAACTTGAATGCAAAATGTGCATTCTTTTGCAAATATTTTGCTTTCCCCCAAGAAACTTTGCATTCACTCACAAACCTTTGGGGTTCCCCAGATAAACTTAAAATTTGCATGCATTTGCATTCACTTGCAAAACATTCAGTGTTGCATTTCTTGGAAAAAATTAGCATTCAGGGAAAAAAATTGCATTCTTTCACAAAACTTTTGCGTTCCCCCAAGAAACTTTGCATTCGCTTGCAAACCTTTTGTATTGTCCAGATACATTTAGAATTTGCTTGAAAAAAATTTGCATTCTCTTGCAAAAGTGTTGTGTTTACTGGAAAAAATGTAGCGTTTGTTTGGAAAATGTGCATTCTTTTGCAAAACATTTGCCTTCCCCCAAGAAACTTTCATTCGCTTGCAAACATTTTGTGTTCCCCAGACAAACTCTAAATTTGCTTGCAAAACTTTTCTGATAAAAATAATATGGTGGGAGGAAAAACTATACAGATGCAAAGAAAAGAAAAAATCCTTCGATCTCAATTTTTTCCCCCCATCACATTCCTCTTAGAAACTTTGTGTCCTTGCACAAAACATTCTCATTCCCTTGCATAAGTACTGCATTACACTGAGAAAACGCAATCATTTTGCTAGGGAATGCAAAGATTTTTGGAGGAACATGATGGAAAAAAAATATGATTGGATCCAGCCTTGTATTTTTTCACCATGAAGGGTTCCATAACGTACTGTTGTTAGAAACCTGTATTACTTTATTTCGGAGATTTAAAAGAGTTCTCTAAAATATCTTCTCTGCTCTACAGAATAAATCAAATCAACATGAGGAAGAGTCAAGGATTCATTTTGGGGTGAAATACCTCTTTAAGGTTTTTGAATATTCACAGGTTAATGTTGACGATCACCGCAAATTTAAAGTCAAAACATTGTATCATTCCGAAACACATTTCATGAGCTAATATTTAATAAGCCAATAAAAGTGCTTAAAAATTGATTAGGTATTAGGCATCCTTGCTAAGAAATACGAAATCTAATTAAATTTTGATGACGTGTTCACTGAAATCAAGTCCTACTCTGTTTCCAGTCAAAGGGACTTAGACTCTGCTTGTTGCGCAGTCCAAACCTTCAACTCCCATCAGCCGTTGTGCCGCACATCATTGGTGACAGAGATTTTCCTGTACTATGGTGTTGCCGCCCACGCAGGGCCTGTTCCTCAAGCCCTCTGAGGCCATCAAAGGTCGGGACTCTGGAGACGACTGCTCCCACTCTAGCTGTGCCAGTGACTGCCTCCGTTTCGCTCCAGTTCCTCGGCTGTCTTGCTCCTACAGGCCCGTATGAGGGGGTTACTATAATGCCAGCTGACATTCTGACAAGCATGTGATTGTTGGGAGTATACAGGGAAGGGGGAGGAGGGCGCGTGCACTCTCTCTTGTCGGGACCTTTACAAGTCTTTTAAAAGCCTGGAGAAATGTTTGGTGATGAATGCAAGCCTCAGAAATGGCCAAAAGTGCTGACACGGCAGGGCTGGAACAATGGAAGCCTGGCTGGATTCCTGGAACGCAACGGCTTCTGCAGTTACATTTGGTGACTCACGCGCTCCTACTGCTTTAAGCAGTCACTGTCATCTGCGTTAAATACAACAGCAATCGATAGATATTTAATCATCTTTAATGATGATTTTGCTAGTCTGTTTAGTATTCTGTGCAGCTAAAGGTCTAGCATAACCTTTAGCTTTTAAAGCTGAGTGTGCACATCTTGCAATGTTAAAATACTTCATGCTATCACGCATTAATATGAAAGGAACTATGTGTAAACACCAGTGTGAAAACATTGTGTCATTTTTCTAAACATGCTGACCAGCCCAACATAACACTGACTCTTTGAAAAGGATTTTTTGAAAAAAAAAAAAAAAAAAAAAAAAAAAAGATTATTTGTGGTCCCAATTCATGCAAGCTGCATGATTTACAGCATTGCAGGGTCCAAGTCATTTTACATGCTCAAAGCCTAGCATGACCGCAGCTTTAAATATTCAATGTTGCAGAAAAAAAAAAAAAAATTCTGGGAAAGCACATTGGTCTCTATTTGGACCTTTAAGCTACACTTGAAAATGTATAAATGTTATTTTATATATATATATCAACCCAAATCTCAAACCTAGTATCATTTAATTATAAAAGAAAAGAAAAGAAAAGAAAAGAAACCATATTTTAGCATAATTTTAAAATGTTCAACTTCATGGTACATGCGTCTTTTTGCTGCAAAATCTTCAATGATTATTTTAATAATAATAATTAATAATTTAATAATTAATAATTAATAATTTTCCTATTTCAAGATGAACATTTACTAGACTGAAGCAACTTAGGTTTGATTATTCATACATGATAAAATCATGTTAAAATGTATTGAATATGATACATCAGATGTCTGAGGAACATATAAGGAATGTTCATTTCTACATCACTCAATCATTATTTGATTACACTGCATAAAATACAAGTTTATGATCATAAAATTAAGCATTTAAATATTAATAATATGAATAATTATTAAAAGATATAAGATAGATGACAACTGATATTTATATGCATATGTAAGTAGTCTGTAATGATTGTATAAAAAAGAATCAGAATTTCATCTTTTTGTCCATATGAATAATAACATCTGCATGCATTTTTTTTTTTTTTTTTTTGCTTCGTTTGTTTGTTATTTCCCTATTCTCCTAAATCTTAAAATATGAGCCACGAAACCCTGATCCAATAGAACACAAAACATAACATTTTTTGGTATATTTTGTATAAAGTGGCCTAATGATTAGAGAGTCGGACTTGTAACCCAAAGGTTGCAGGTTCGAGTCTCAGGTCCGGCAGGGATTGTAGGTGGGGGGAGTGAATAACCAGCTCTCTCTTCACCCTCAATACCTAGACTGAGGTGAGTCCCTTGAGCAAGGCACCGATCCCCCAACTGCTCCCCGGGCGCCGCAGCAACACTGCTCCGGGTGTGTGTTCACGGTGTTTGTGTGTTCACTACTGTGTGTGTGCGCACTTGGATGGGTTAAATGCAGAGCACAAATTCCTAGTATGGGTCACCATACTTGGCCTCACTTCACCTCCTATAAGTTTTAATAATTAGCATGCAAAAAGAACCTTTTATTTAAAGAAAAGATTGTAAAATGTGAGTCATATTCAGAGTTAATGTCATTACCTGTACCTGTGATTACATTGAGTAGTGTGAACCTTTGGGAAACTTATTTCTAAAATCTAAAAAAATCACCTTGGGATCAGCTAATTAAAAATAATTTAAAAAATGGCTCTGAAAAGTTTGTTCTGAGAAAAAATACTCTAGCTGCATGTGTTCTGCAGATGCTGCTTGATATGTTGTAATTTTTAAGTAAAGCTTAGGTGTCTAAAAAGTGTACTTTTGGAGGCCACTGTAGGTTTAAATGGTTATTTCAACAGTGCAATTACTGCAATTTTGACCTAACTTTTACTGTCAGTGGACCATGATACTGTGCATGAACAGTGCTGATAAGCTGACATCTCCTGACCTTGTGCTACTGTTTACTGTAGTTACTTGCAGCCTTTCCTGCCCGCAGGCTCTCAACTGCTCACAGTTCCTGCTCTGCTATTGTATTGTCTATTGTGGCTCAGATCCTAAAAACAGAAAAGCATGAGGAGTTTAAAATAATGCTGCTGAGTTCAGGGTGGATCTACTTTTTTCGAACATGCCAACACTAGTCTAGGTTATATTCAAACGCTGTCCAAGACGCAAATCCAAGAGGCTTAATTAGCTTTTTTTAGATATGAATTTAAACAAGTGTCACACGCATTCAGTTTTATGAACCAAATTCAACTTTCAAAAGAAATGTATTTGCATATTTATAATTAAATGAATGGTTCACTCAAAAAAAAAAAAAAAAATGTGCTGAAAAGATCTAAATAACCTTGTTTATTCATCAGAACTGATTTAGCTAAATTTAACATTACATCAGTTCATCAAAATTTAATCCTCTGCAGTGAATGGGTGCTGTCAGAATGAGAATCCAAACAGCTGATAAAATCATCACAATAATCCACAACTAATACACATGACTGACGTTGATCAATTGATGTCTGTGAAGTGAAAAGATGTGTGTTTGTAAGAAACAAATCCATCTGAATCAGGAGAAAAATATGCACAGATCAAGCACCGTTTCTATGAAAACAGTCAATTCAGTGTGTTGGTGGATTCTGACGTGAAAGGACATAAGGAGATGGACTTTTTTCACTGAAGGAAGCATTACTGTGGATTATGGACTGGTATTTTGGCCAGAAGTGACAGTTTAAGGTTAAAACGCCTTCATGATGGATTTATCTATCACAAGTGCAGAACTTTTCACTTCACAAGACATTATATTGACGAACTGGAGTCATCAGAATTTCTCCAAATCTGTTCTGATGTGGAAATAAACTCATCGACATCTTGGACGGCCCAAGGGTGAGTAAATTTTCAACTAATTTTCATTTTTCCTAGTGAAGATGAAATAGGTCAAACCTGTTTTTACCATATACAGCAACTCCCTTCAAAGCTAATAAAAATGATACCAAGTATAGGGATGCACAGAATGTTTGGCAACTGAAATTATTCGGCCGAATAAATTATACTGAACAATGATGTGACGCGATCAAAAAGAGGCGCACACTAATGCAGCAAACATATCGGCAGTGTGGAAGCATTTAAAACTGTCAGAGAAAGACACAAAACATCATTACAAGCACCGAGAGCACAAAACTGTTTAGTATCACATCGCATGTCTTCCATAAATAGAGAAAGGGGTGGTTGTTGCTGGTTGCCAGGTTATGATGACTGAAATCGCCAAATGGCCTTAAACCATTAGTAAATAAACTACAGAATGTTATGTTGTCTAATACATGCACAAATTGTATTTATTCTGACTGCGCTGCATGAGCTGGTTAGCCAGGGTTCAAAGTCTAAAGCGCAAGTAAAATAAGAGGTAATGAGAATCATTCATAAATCTGCTTCTGTCAGCAAAAAGTAGTACTGAGGTCTTCTTGCGGGTTTCCATCAAAATAAAAGTCAACATTTATAAATGTTAGTATTGTAATTTTAGTGTTGTTAAATTTTTTAAAAATAAATAAAATAAAAAAGACAAAAATATTAACAATCATTACAACAGCTTTATTAATACATTTATTATAACATTATCCTTTGCTCAGCAAGGCTGCATTTATTTGTACATTAAAAAAACACATGCCTGATTCAAGACGGGGGCCTTAAAAATGGCCAAAGAATATTATTTTACTAACTTATTAATTTTAAGTCAAATTGTGCTTTGTTGGTAGGCTATAATGTCTACTAGAATGTTAAAAATGTTTAGTGTTAGATAAATATTTTTAAATTGTTGTTTTTTAATTGATTTTTTTCTTTGAAAAGCAAGACAAAACTGTAAAAGCAAACATTGGCCCTTTAATTTATGTAATGGTGAAAAAAAAAATTGGCAAAATACATGGGGGAAAAACATGAAAAACCGTGTTCAGTAATCAGCCTTCGGCCCAGTGTGGAATTTTGTTCGGTTTCATCCAAGAATTTTCATTTCGGTGCATCCCTAATACCAAGACATCTTAATCTTAAAAAACAGACATACTAAAGTGTTGAAAAGTGAATGATGACTTATCTCACTTAGGGCACCCAAGTGAGCCAAAAATCCCACTGGTGCCACCTTGAGAAAAAAAATGGGTGCATAGCATCCCTGAATTTGAAGATATTTGACAACGTAACTATAGAAGAAGCTCTTAAAAATGTGCTAAAAAAACCTCTCACAGATAAATTCAAAAGTAAGTGACTAGCAGATTCACGCAGCATGAATGTTGCCGCTCTGCTCGCCACCCTAAAACCTGTAAACTGTATTCTATAGCTTTTATTATCTGGAAAAGTGAGATAAAGAAAATGCCACCCACAGCAACTTTTGGATGTCCACTTAATTTCAGTTTTTGCAAGAGCCAGAAATATCCAAAGCAGACAAAAGCACATGCTCGGAAAAAAGAAAAACGAGAAACAGAACAATGCAAAACCCCTGTGAATGCTAAACGCAGGCAAATATGGCTCTTTTTTTAAATTAAATGACATCCATGACACATTTCCCACTGACCTGAATAGAAAGATGAATTTTCTTTCCATGTTTTATTTTTTTCCCAGTTTCATTGTACTCTCAGAAAGCTGATGCAGAACTTCCACTGACAGCCTCTTTGTATTTGTGCAGTATATGCACAATGTAATCCACAAGCGTGATGCAACTTGGTTCGAGCAAGAATTTCTATCTTGTTTCTTCCAGGCACCAAGATAATCAACTACAAGATACAAACAAACCCAAACAGACAAATATTGTTTGACTGAATCAATTTTCTGATAACAACATGTGACCTAGTACGTTTTGCTAAGCCCTCAGAAAAAGATCTCATACCCTCCACAAACTCCACTCTCATTTAGTAATATTTAAAGATTAAAGGAACACTCCACTTTTTTTGGAAATAGGCTCATTCTCCAACTCCCCCCGAGTTAATAATTTGTTTTTTTACCGTTTTGAAATCCATTCAGCCGTTCTCCTGTTTTGGCGATATCACTTTTAGCATAGCTTAGCATAGATCATTGAATCCTATTAGACCAATAGCATCGCGTTCAAAAATGACCAACGAGTTTCCATATTTGTTGTATTTAAAACTTGACTCTTCTGTAGTTATATCGTGTACTAAGACCGGTGGAAATGCAAAGCTGCGAGTTTCTAGGCTGATAAGATTAGGAACTACACTCCCATTCCGGCGTAATAGTCAAGGAAGTTTGCTGCCGTAATATGGCCGAAGCAGGCGGAGTATTATCAGAAATGAGTTCCCAGCTAGTTTAGCATTTGCACATGTGCTGCGTGGTATTACTGCTCCTGCTTCGGCCATATTACGGCAGCAAACTTCCTTGACTATTACGCCGGAATGGGAGTGTAGTTCCTAATCTTATCAGCCTAGAAAATTTAAGCTTTGCATTTCCATCGGTCTTAGTACATGATATAACTACAGAAGAGTCAAGTTTTAAATAGGACAAATATGGAAACTCGTTGGTCATTTTTGAACGCGATGCTATTGGTCTAATAGGATTCAATGATCTATGCTAAGCTATGCTAAAAGTGATATCGCCAGAACAGGAGAACGGCTGAATGGATTTCAAAACGGTAAAACTCAACTTATTAACTCGGGGGGAGTTGGAGAATGAAAAAGTGGAGTGTTCCTTTAAGTGTGGCCTTTTTGTGAACCACATGACATTGCAATCTGTTTGTTTGAGCTCAGGACATCATGGAGAAAGCTATCCGTTAACATTTCCTTTGATTTCAGCAGCGGTTATGAAAGATGTGAAATTTGATATGAAGCTGACATCATGATTGCCTGATGGCATCACAAGATCGAACACATGCAGTTCCAAGCCCTTCACTAGCGACCATCCTCAGCTGTGACAGGAAAAATGTAACTCAATTTCATGCTTTTAAGAGCCCTCCAAAAACAATCAAGCACTGGTGAAACATCTACTACAATAAAACATTAGCTACAGAGGACTGTTGTCACGGCTATGTCTGAGGTTATCTGATATCAAAAGTCGAATTACACAAATGTATTTTTTCCTCTAACAGTTAATTTTCATGTTGGTTTCGATCACAAAATCCTTCAAATTAGGACAGATTTTCATGAATTTAAATTTTAGAAGCAATATTTATATTTAATAATTTTAATTTTAAAGTTTAAGGCAGGACGCATCAGGTGAATAGGGTAAAAAAAAACTAATACTTATCACTTTACTTGCCGAGTTAATTACATTGATAATTGCAAACATTTTTTGTATTACAAGTTTTCTCAAATTTTAGGTTTAAATATGCAAATTTTTGCATACAATTTAATACATTTAATTTGCATACATTTAATATTGTGAAGTTGCTTTGACACAACCTGTATTGTTAAAAGCGATTTATAAATAAAGGTGACACTTCTAGTACAAAAATCTAAACACTGGATGAAGTCAGTTTTTAGTTTTTAGTTTTTACATATACATATTAGAGTCAAAAGTTTTTACAGAGAGGATTTTGGGCATCTCGTTTTGTCACTCCATAATTCACAATTTCTTTTACAATTTTTGGGGGAATAAAATGTTGTATAAAATCAAGAAAATTATATATGAATGAATCCCTCTGGAAAAATATAGACAGAATATCAGAATATAGACAGGAATACAAATGTAAAGTTTGGTGTGTGTGTGTGTGTGTGTGTGTTACTGTTACTGTAAGTGTTACTGAAGTGGAGATTTATGGCTGTGTAGGAGAAAAAAAAAATCTTTTTGAGAAAACAGCCTTTAAAAATATGCATTGTAATTGAAATCTATTGACACAAATATATAAAGTGCTATATAAGACTATTGGGTGTTTTCTTTCCACTAGTCTTGGAAAACACTTTATGAAACACCAAAAAGTCCAATATCTCAAACTTGACAGGTGCATGAAAAAAACAGTTTTTGCCTGCAGTGTCTCCCCTTAAGTTAACAATAACAACACCGGTATAAATGTAAGTTAGTGTTGTTTTAATGTGATTTTAATGTGTTTACATGTTTATCCAACAGCTATATATAAAAGTTCATTCCGAAAATTTTGTTTGAAGGACCAAATTCATAAAAATTTGATTATTTTCAGTAATTGAAATAAAGCTGAATTAAAATAATAAATGTAAGTATTACATGAAAAATGTATTTTAAAATATTGTCCTGAAAGCTAACTGAAAAAAAAAAAAAAAAAATTTAATTTTAATAATAATACTAAAAAGAAATTGAAGCTATATAGAAATATAATTAAAATGACAAAAGCACAAATTACATCAAATAAAACTAAAATCTAAATGAAAACTGAAAATATAAAAACAATTTAAAATAGCAATAAATACAACAATAGTATATAATACATAAAAATGATTTATACAAGAGTCAACTAATGCACTGTTCTCAGTAGATGTCAGATGGGGGAATTTGTCAAACGTTTTTCTAATTTGAAACATTTCAAAACTAAATTTTATTTGATTTAACTCTGTATAAGTAAATGTATACAATTTATTCATAAAACAATGGTTTGATGCATTTCTGTTACCTTTTACATTTTTGTTTTGAGTTTCAATAATTCATTTGACTCTATTGTGACAACTTACCCCATATAGTTACAAATAAAGGAAAGGCCTTTTGGAAGCAGATGGTGTAGTTACAGCATCTACCACCAGGGGCTAATGGGGTCATGTTAACCAGCCAAACCTTGACCTCTCGCTTTAAGCATCCACTGCAGGCTGACAGGCAAAAAAGCACAGCACCTTTCAGGCATCCAACTAGCTCACATAATGCTGTTTGAGCAACACCTGTTTAAGTAATAGCACTGTTGCACAGAAATTACATAATTTACTTTTAAACTGCTTCAGAAATACAATAACATTACTTACAGTGTATTGCTTCAAATATATGAATAAAGTGTAGATGGTCTCACTTTGCACTGAAGCCATAGCACAATGATTTCATTCACATGGCTATCTAACACAATGAGCTCAAGCGTTTCCCTGACATTTGCCCAAGTAATAGTTATAAATTGCATATGCGAGAGGCGTCAGACTGCCGCCTTAGCGATGTTTCACAGCACACAGTTAACACAGTCAGTGGTCAACCTTGTTTGGAATCCTGCTGAGTGTTTATGCCTGGATATCTCTGGCATGCTATCAATTATATTGTGTTTTTTTTTCCCTTTGCGCAACAAGTGCCACCAAATCCGTTTGTCAGAGACAAATGTGAAAGGCTTCCTCAGAGCAGGAGGAAGCAAAGTGCCTGCAGCCATTTTAAGCTCCTCCAAACGGGAATCAAGACAGTGACTCTGTACACACGACGGCTCAGAAGCCAAAGACACTGGCAAGCCACTGGTATGCATATCCTGACGGGAGGGAAAGTGAAAGAGTGGCTTTTTTATGGACTAAGATGGTGCTTTTCAATCATCTAAGAGCTGAAGCTACCCCCGCAACACAACAAGAGCATCCCCCGTGGGAAAGACAAAGAGAAAACACCCACGTTGCGCAGCCATAAGCTTTCAAACATCACTCATTTTACTGCCTCTCCCCCAGTATGTGTGTGTGAGCGTATGCATGTCTATCTAATATCCTTGGGGAATTTGCCATTTTACCATTATCACTGTCAGATAGCATGCAGCTGGAGGAGCTGAATACCAAATGAGTAAGTCATGTTCTGAAATATGACAAAAATGCATTAACATGCTAAATTACTTTAGGATTTGCCTATTTGTTGGCTGCGATTTACATTTTATCAAATGCGTTTAATTCAGAGTGCATTGCCTTTAACGGAAATGCACTTTAACCACACTTGCTTTAAAATGACCAGGAGTAAAGCACTTGTTGACTCTTTTACTGTAATCCATGTGGGTAGTATTACGACCCTGGCATATATAGATAGATGAGAATCAGCAAATGACAACGAGGATCTCTTGGATCGCAGAAAGATACTTGCTGTAGTCAACAAGTGCTTTACTCACTGAACACATTAAGGATACGCATGGTTGTCATTTGTTTATTCTCACGTATAAATATATACAAGCAGGGCCGTAACACGACACGTATGTGCAATCACAGTATTTATCTGGCACAAAAACAAGATGGATTTCAATTTAAATATCAGCATTAAATAATATTGGATTGCTAAGCACAAAATGCCACTAAAAATTAAACTAGAAAATGGCATCTTTTATTAATTTAAAAATCATGATTAACGGCAGCATTTAGCAAAATATATTTATAAAATTAAATCAAATGACAAATGAATAAATGATTTTTTTTATGATTTTGTATGACTGGATGATTTTAAGATCCATTTTTTCGGAAGAGGGATCATACAAAATGCATGTTATTAAACTGACGCTGTTCTTCAGAAAAATTCTTCAGGTCTCACAAATTCAGTGGTTTTTCAGCATATTTTGTATTTGAACCCTTTCCAACAATGAATGTATGATTTTGAGATTCATTTTTTTACAGGACAACTGAGGGACTCATATGCAACTATTACAGAAGGTTCAAATGCTCACTGATGCTCCAGAAGGAAAAACCATGCATTAAGGGGTGAAAACTTTTGAACAGAATGGAGATGTGTACTTTTTTCTTATTTTGCCCAAATATATATCTTTTTTTTTTAGTACTGCTCTTCAGAGGCTACGGAATATAATTACATGTTTACCAGAAGACAAAATAAGTTAAATTTACCCTGATCTTCAAATTCCAAAAGTTTTCACCCCAGCTTTTAATGCATGTTTTTTTTCTTCTGGAGCATCAGTGAGCATTTGAACCTTCTGTAATAGTTGCATATAAGTCCCTCAATTGTCCTCAGTGTGAAAAGATGGATACAGTCCAGGTTAAAATACACAAAAATTCTGAAAAACCAAAGAATTTGTGGGACCTGAAGGATTTTTCTGAAGAACAGCAGGCAGTTTAACTGTTCAGGACAAACAAGACTCATGAACAACTGTCACTAAACAAAAAAACACAGCTGTGGATTATTCTGATAACACAGTATTAAGAATCAAGGGGATGTAAACTTTTGAACAGGGTCATTTTTTATAAATTATTAACTTTTCAAAATTATTTTCTCATGTGGACTATATGTAAACATCTTTTATGTGAAATATCTTATTGTTTTTTATACTAAATAAACAGATTCTGAAAGGTGTATGTAAACTTTTGACCTCAACTATATATATATACACATGTATAAATAATTTATATTTAAAAAATAATAATGGATATATAAAATATATTTGTCGAAAACATTTTCATACATACACACAATGAACAGCAACATTAAATATTTATACACCTCATCAATTTTTCATGCATTATGCTATATATATATATATATATATATATATATATATATATATATATATATATATATATATATATAGTGAGTCATTGTAATGATGTCCATCTTAACAATACTACTGTTAACACTAAATTCTATCCAGTATATAATACTCCAAACAAAATCACTCCAGCAAGGAGTCTGAGAGCATTTCTTTTCCTTTTATTTTTGTGTATTTCCTCTAGGGTTTTGTTAGATAGGTAGTGATGGAACAGCATGTGTATTTTTTGTTTATAAGGATTTCGCAATTCTCACAGATTTATCTCTTTCTGTTTTATTGCTTTTGGTTGTGCCGCTCCTCAGGTAATTTGTATTCTTCTGCTTCATTCTATTTGTGACTGAAAGAGTGTAAATATATTGTAAGTAACGAAAAGAGTTTTGACATCTCCCCTTGAGTTTTTGCTTTCTTACGTCTCCTTATGTTTCATATATTCTCATACCGTGTGGACCGAGGCCTGGCCGCGAGAATGGAATAGTCATATAGCGCTTGCTTTTGTAAGGAAGGTGTGATGACACGTTCAGTAAATCCAATGGAAACACTATAACAAGCTCTAGCTGGACGCCTGCAGAATGCATTGGAGGTGAGAGCATTACGCTCACCTGGTCTCACCTACAGCGCCATGACTCCCTCAACACAGGTCTGACGTACATCTTAGGCCAGGAAAAGATCAGAGAACAGCCCCTGAAGCTGTGCTTCTGCAGAAACACTGATAAACAAAGCAAGAACTGAGTAATATATGCAGTGATGGGATGACGCCCCATGGATGCAACAACCATCTTCGTGTACTGCAGTGCTTGAGAATGAGAGCATACAAATCGTTAACAACACAGCATTATCGAGCCATGTATGGTCTCCAGCAGGTTAGCTAATCCACCAATGCTACAGATACATCCGAATCTGAAACAGAGAAATTCAGAGCAATGTTTCTTTGGAAGGATCCCAATACATCTTATTTAGGGTAGACATAATATTTGATTTGACACAAATTAAAAGGTGTATGTGAATGATGTACTACACAGCAACGTTTTGTCAAATTTGTATTCTTGCTCTGCAAAACCCAACATAATGTAATAATATAAATCTAAATGAATTTACATCTACACTACATTCTTAAAAATAAAGGTGCTTCACGGTGCCATAGAAGTCTAAATGGTTAATAAAGAACCTTTAACATCTGAAAAACCTTTCTGTTTCACAAAAGGTTCTTTTTGGCGAAAGAAGGTTCTTCAGATTATAAAAAGGTAGGAAAGAGATGGTTCTTCTATGGCATCGCTGTAAAGAACCTTTCAAAGCACCTTTATTTTTAAGAGTGTATGTTTATATAGTCCTTAAAGCAGAAACGTATTTATAAAATACTGTATGTAAATACATTATTATTTAGCATTTTATAGTGCTTTAATGCATTTATATAAACAAAATTCTTAATAAATTGGTACACTGGTATAAATAAGACTTTTTACTGTTTTTGAAAGAATCACTTAATCTCACCAAGGCCTAAATACAGTAAAAACTGTTATATTGTAAATACCTTTTTACATTACATATGTATTTAAATGAAAAAAATGCAATTTATTCCTGTGATGGAAAAGCTGTATTATCCACCCATTCATCCATCTATCTTTTAGTATGTATTATATATTCATACAATATAAATTGTGTTCACTGTATTTCGGTGAAATGGGAAAGTGAATCTGTATAGTAAAACTGTCATTGTGAAAAAAGAAAAATGTTCTTTACATCTATTATAATTATGTCTAATTTAATGTATAGCATCCGTTACAAAACAAAATCACCTATAATAACTGTGTAATGTGTGGGAGGAGATTGAGTTGAAAGAGACTGACCTTGATTTGTGGGTGTTAGCATAAAAGCAATATGTAACACTAATTTGTATATAACATTAAAAGGCAACTTCCTTTAAAAAGACACACTAGCTAACTGCTGCCATCCTGTGTGAACACAGTAGTGTGTGTGTGTGTGTGTGTGTGTGTGTGTGTGTGTGTGTGTGTGTGTGTGTGTGTGTGTGTGTGTGTGTGTGTGTGTGTGTGTGTGTGTGTGTATGTGTGTGTACCTGGTATTCATCACGTTGTGGGGACCAAATGTCCCCACAAGGATAGGAATACCAGTAGATTTTGACCTTGTGGGGACATTTCTCAGGTCCCCATGAGGAAACAGGCTTATAAATCATGCACAATGAGTTTTTTTGACAAAGTAAAAGTGTGCACAATCTCCTGTGAGGGCTAGGTTTAGGTGTAGGGTAGGTGTAGGGCGATAGAAAGTACGGTTTGTACAGTATAAAAACCATTACGCCTATGGAATGTCCCCATAAAACATGTAAACCCAACGTACGTGTGTGTGTGTGTGTGTGTGTGTGTGTGTGTGTGTGTGTGTGTGTGTGTGTGTGTGTGTCTGTGTGTCTGTGTGTCTGTGTGTCTGTGTGTCTGTGTGTGTACCAGTTTTTATATCCCGGTGGGGACTTAAACCTGAATACACACAGACTCATGGGTACTCGTGTGACCGTGGGGACCTAAATTGAGGTCCCATGGGTAAACAAGCTTATAAAGCATACTGTATGAGATTTTTTGAGAATGTAAAAATGCAAAAGGTTCTCTGTGAGGGGTCGGTTTAGGTGTAGGATGATAGAAAATACGGCTTGTACAAAAGAAAAACCATCACGTCTATGGAGAGTCCCCACTAGGAAAGTAAACCAGAGTTGCCAGACAGTGTGTGTGTGTGTGTGTGTGTGAGTGAGAGAGAGAGAGAGAGAGAGAGAGAGAGAGAGAGAGAGAGAGAGAGAGAGAGAGAGAGAGAGAGAGAGAGAGAGAGAGAGAGAGAGAGAGAGAGAGAGAATAGTGAGCAACAACGTAATATTCCTTACAACCAGTCTTTGCCATTGCTTTTATGTGTACTGTAATTTTAACTAATAACTGCTGTAATAAAAATAGTGATTCGTGTATATGAGTATGCTGGTTATGTGAAAATGCGCAAATCTATGGATACTGCATTCATAAAATATAAATATGAGAATTTCATGCCTGGGCGAGATAAAATGGGCCAGCAACTAAACAGTCTTTTTCATAAAATAATGAGGTTATTTTGCAAATCTCAGCACTGCTTCTTATAGAGACTCACAGTATCATCCATGATGCTGTATGTTACTGTGATATCTTTACTAGTTTATTCTGAATATATAAAGCTTATATTTTAAATAAACCTTAAATGAAAAGCTGCAGTTAGCATGTCTCAGCACTCATCTTATGTTTTTCCAGCCTTCCAAATTCAAACCAATCAAACTGATATACATGTCACATACTACTGCAGCTATTTAATGAAGCTCTAAACGTAGGTTTGGGAGGAGCCTAATCATTCAGTCCTGTCAATCATCATTACAAGCCTATATAAGCAGCACTTATTGCACCATCTCAGATTCAATTCTTCCAGCATTTTTGTTATTCTCCATCTAGGTAGTACCACAATGGGGAGGTTGAACTCAGCTTTTAAGCCAAGCCTCTGGTTCGAATCTCCAGTAAGAACAGCAAAGCCAAGTTTGCTGACCATTAACCATCAGGAATGGCTGGGCAAGTGAACTTAATAGTTATTTATACTGAAATATATAACAGTATATATACTGAAAATTAAAGGGGTCATCGGATGCCCATTTTCCACAAGTGGATATGATTCTTTAGGGTCTTAATGAAAAGTCTATAACATACACTATATTGTCAAAGTATTGGGACACCCCTTTCTAATGAACAGGTTAGGCTACTTTAGTAATTTCCATGAGTACAAATCTTAATGTTTAAGCATATAGCAATATTTTAGGGAATTGTGTGCTTCTAATTTTATAGCAACAGTTTGGACAGGACCCTTTTTTATTCTAACATGACAATGCATCTGTGTATAAAGCAAGTTTCAAAAAAGAAAGTGATTGATTCAGTCAGGGTGGAAGAACTTGACTGGTTTGCAGTTAGCAAAGTCCAAATCCCAGTTGAACACCTCTGGTGTGACTTTAAATGCAGACCTTGAGCCAAAAACTCATCGCCAAACACCAATGAATAGAAAGGGGTCATGTCCAAACTGTTGCTATAAAATTAAAAGCACACAATTCCCTAGAATATCATTATATGCTTAAACATTAAGATTTGTACTCATAGAAATTACTAAAGTAGTCAAACCTGTTAATTAAAAGGGGCTGTCCCAATACGTTTGGCAATATAGTGTACTTTTGTTAAAATTTCTCAATGGTAGTGTAAAACAACACCCTTTTTACCTTGTCAAAATCAACCCTTTTCACAGTGAGCTGTTTGGTTGCATTGCTCTTTAAATGCTAATGAGCTCTGCTCACCCCGCCGTGCGGTGACGAGCAGACTGTAAACTATTAGCCACAATTAGCCGTGAAACTTGCTAACTAGCACATTTTTAGAAAAGACTGAAAAAGATTCATAAAAATAGCCTTACACTCGCTTCTTCTGTAGGTGAAGCTGGATCACGAATGATTTGCGCGAACATAGACGCATTTATGTAAAGTCTACAATGTCTATTAAACAGACTATAAATTGAAAAATACATTAATACACACCTCGGATCTTTAGCGACTCTATACACTTTTTATAAAAAAACGAATCAGAAAACAGACATTCTTTTTAATATTATTGTTTTTTTTTTCTTGTTATATTGTTTATAATGAATAGACTGAGGAATACTAGTAAAGTTGATGTCTATCTTAAAAAACAAAAGAGGGAGAGGGTAGTAAATGATGTCCCAGGTTGCTAAAGACCCGAGGTATGGATTTAAGTGTTAAAAAAATACCACTGGGTGGATTTTTATCATTAAAGAGATTTGTACACACATTGCCAACACACATTTATGTTCAAACAACATGTAAAAGTGAGTTTTGCATTCGACGCTTCAAAGTTGGCATTACCAGACATCAATAATACAAAAAATATTCAAATTTTAACTATTCTATTTTTTAAAAGACAATTATTATATTTTATACTGTTATAATGTTACTATTATATTATTTTTCTAATTAAATATTAAATCATCTAGCATACACTTTTATCTAAAGCGACTTACAAATGAGGGCAAAAGAAGCAATCAAAACAACAAAAGAGCAACAATATATAAGTGTTGTGGCAAGTCCTGGTTAGTCTAATGCAATACACATAGCAAAGGTTTTTCCATAATGAATAAAAATAATAAAAAGTAAATCGAAAGTAGAATAGATAGAGCTAGTGTTAGAGAGTCAAGTTCATAATAATTAAAAAGATATGTCGATCGAATATAAAAAGGATAGGGAATGCTGTTGTTGGAGGGTTACATTTTTTGTTTTGTTTTCATTTTTTAATAATTAAAAAGAAAACAAGGAGATAGAACAGTATTTTTTTTATTGTTATTATTACTACTGCTATTATTATTATTATTAATTCATGGCAATAATGCATGACCTTTTCAGGCTTCCATAAGAGCCACTATGAATCTCTCACACTGTTTGTGGATGCAGAATTTTTCACAGCTCCAGTTACAGTTGGAGGAAAAGAAGAAAAAAAAAATCAATGGACATTCGGATGTGCTCCAATTGAAATGCTGCCCATTCATTTAGCTCTGATTCAAGAAATCTCTCGCTTTTTCCCACATATTTTTGAGCCTGCCTTCTGCGGATTTGAGCGGGAGAAACATGCACGCAGCTTAGAGGGAACACTGATGTACAGCGCGTTCAACGGTTTGTACTCTTGCATATCCAAGTGCTGTACGTTCAACTGACACTACATGGAAAATAAATCTTTCCAAAAAATTGACTTCAGAACCTTAGAATCTTAATACAGCAGAACCTATTAAAGAGACTCCACGTCTATCCCTCACAAATTCGGTTTCTATTGCGTGAAATTAAAAATGGCGTCTACTCTGACTAAGGTCTACAGAAGTGCATGCACATGCAGAGAGAGAGGCCTAAAAGAAAACCCAGGCATTCATTAACATCGGAGAAGCCTTTTTCCTCTAGTACACTGATGACAATTACCAGGCTTCATAACGCAGCTCTGGTGGAGAATTATAGCATAGCCCTTCTCTCTAGGTTGCAGACCATGCATTATTAATTGGGGCAGCTCAAAGTAAATAATTACATCTCATTATCAAAGCTTGGGTTTCTAGTATGGAGGCATGTCCTCTCTATTTTCTTAATGAGCCTCCAAGCTGGCCCATTTTGCATTGTTAGAGATGTTAGGTTTGAAAGAGGCAACTCCTCCCCAACTGGGGTTCTGTATTGCGAAATCAGAGGGCGAAAGGGAACAAACTGCCGCTATCAGGACGCCCGCTCCCATTCGCCATCAGGACTGGGCTCGCATTCAAGGGCTGCATTCATTATTTTCGTCCCAGCTTCTGCCATTCTGATACATCTGGCGAATCTGAGAGATTGACTCAGCCTCTGTTGCTCACTTCAAGAAGATATTTGTTGTAGGTCAGGGGCATGGCTAGATTCAACATGAGGGACTGAGCCCACGCTCCATTTTAGACATCCGAGATATAACGTGACTTGACTATCCTAGTTAAATTACACCCTGTATTAAATTAGGCTGGTATATAAAAAAAAAAGTGTTGGCTAATTCTAAAACCTAAATTATGCTGCTTTAATAACCAATATTGATGTATAACAAAAGGGATTTCCTAATTACATTCACCAGAGGCCTTTCTGCTTCATTAGCATACCACGATTCAGCAGCATTCAGATTAGAAACGAGAATGACTTTTAAATTTCAGCTTAGTAACTTTATTTAAACTGAATTTGAAATGAAGTAACAGAGTTGCAATTAAATTTAAATGTAAGGAAGAAAATTACAATAAACTAAAATTCAAAGACAGTCTTATAATTAAAATTTATAAATAGAAAAGCAAAATCTGATAAGATTTAAATGTTCAAATTTTTTGAAAGATTGAAGGGTTTTAGGCCTATACTGCTGCTTTGGAGTTTTTTAATTAATATTTTTATTTAACAATGACATATTTAAATTGATAAAAAGTAACAGTGAAGACTTCTATACTTTTAGATCTAATAAATGCCGTTCTTTTGAACTTTCAGTTCAAGGAGTCCTAAAAAAAGTGTATTACAATTGCCAGAAAAATATTAAGCAACACAACTGTTTTCAATATTGATAATAATAATAAATGTTTCTTAAGCAACAAATCAGCATTTGTGCACCTGGACCATTTTTTTTTTTAAATTAAGATGTATACATCATCTGAAAGCTGTATAAATAAATAAAGCTTTTCATTGATGTATGGTTACTTTAATATTGAGAAAATTAAAGTTGGTACATGATCCTTACTTAATATCCTAATGATTTTTGGCATGAAAGAAAAATTGATAATTTTTGCCCATACAATGTATTTTTGCTTATTACTACAGATATACCTGTGCTACTTAAGACTGGATTTGTGGTCCAGGGTCACATATTAGAATGATTTCTGAAGGATTAAGACTGGAATTAAGTGTGCTGAAATTTAAATTTGTCATCACCTACAGTCAAGCCCAAAATTATTCATACGCCTGGCAAACTCTGACTTTTATTCAATCAGCAAGTTTTTTGACCAGAAATGACACAGGGTTCTCCCAAAAGATAATAAGACGATGTACAAGAGGCATCATTGTGAAAACAAAAAAAAATTCTCTGCTTTTATTTAAATTTGAACAAAAAGTGTCATGTCCAAAATTATTCATTCCCTTTGCAAACTGTCACAGACTATGGGAAAATCCAAAGTTCTATACCATTCCAAATAGTCCAAGCTGTTCTAAAGCATCCTAATTACCCTGATTCATTGGAAACAGCAGTTTTAATCAACTCAACAGGTGAAAAACAGAAGCTATCTGCTGTTGGTTTGTGGACAGTCATGGCTAAGACAAAGGAGCTCACTGAGGACCTGCGGCTGCGCATTGTGGCTGCTCACAAGTCAGGAAAGGGCTATAAGACCATATCTAAATGTTTTGAAGTTCCAGTGGCTACAGTGCAAAGTATTATTAAAAAATACAAGACGTTCCGCACTGTGAAAAATGTGATCGGGGAGGACGTGATCAGAAGCCAAAAGTGACACCTGTGCTGGCCAGGAGGATAGTGAGAGAGGTAAAAAAAAAGATTTCAAGGATCACCACCAAGGCCATCCTGATGAATCTGGGCTCTGCTGGTGGCAACATCTCAAGGCAGACAGTCCAATAAACACTGCACAACGCTGGGTTCCCACGGACACAGACTAAGGAGGACACCACTTCCCCAGATAAGGCACACAAAAGCCCACTTGGCCTTTGCAAATGCTCATCTGGACAAAGAAGACTTCTGGCCTTCTGTTTTATGGTCAGATGAAACAAAAATTGAATTGTTTGACCACAATGATGTAGCCTTCATTTGGCGTAAAAAAGAAGAAGCCTTCAACCCTAAGAACACCATCCCCACTGTCAAACATGGTGGTGGGAACAATGTTTTGGGGGTGTTTTTCAGCCGGTGGACCAAGGAACCTAATCACAGTAAACAGCACCATGAAAAAGGAGCAATACATCAAAATTCTCAAATATAGCATCAGGCAGTCTACAGAGAAACTTGGCCTTTTCAGCACGACAATGACCCAAAACACACAGCAAAATTGGTGAAGAAATGGTTAGCAGACAAAAACATTAACGTCTTGCAGTGGCCCAGCCAGAGTCCTGACTTAAATCCAATTGAGAATCTGTGGAGGGAGCTAAAGATCAGGGTGATGGCAAGGAGACCCTCCAACCTGAAAGAGTTGGAGCTCATCGCTGAAGATGAATGGGCAAAAATACCAGTGGAGACATGCAAAAAGCTGGTCAGCAATTATAGGAAGCGTTTGATTGCTGTAATAGCCAATAAAGGCTTTTGTATTGATTATTGAGAAGGGGTATGAATGATTTTGGAAATGCCACTTTTTGTTCAAATGTAAATAAAAGATGAGTAATTTTCTGATTTCTAATCAAAAAAAAAACTTGCTGGTTGAACAAAAGTAACTAAGTCAGAATTTGCCAGGGGTATGGATAATTTCGGGCTTGACTGTAAATAAATTACATGTTAAAATGCATTAAAATAGAAAACACATTTTAAATTGTACTAATATTTCACAATATTATGGTTTTACTGTATATTGATTAAATAAATGCAGACTTTGTGAACAGACAATGTTTGAATTGCAATTAAGTAAATTCCTCTTCCTATCACTTCAAATTCACACTAATGAAATGACAGAAGGTCAAAAATCATCATGAATTTTGCACAAAGTGAGTAATTAGTAAACATTAAAAACAATTTGGCAAAACACTCATTGCCTCAGAATTCTGGACTTAAGCAAACACTCAAAAGCTGTCAAGTCGTGCCGCTCACTTGCACTGTAGACAGGGAATTAAAATACAGCCAATGGATATTAAATCAACTTGCTATTAAAATTGCTGCAGTATTTTTAAACATAAAAAGAAAAACGATTCAAGGCTATGTAGTACAAAAGCCAGAACTAGTCATGTTGATGCTAGGTAGGTCAGTGATTTCATAACAGTCACACTTTGTGGTGACAGACCTTTTCTTCCATTTAAGGAAAGATGCATCAAATAAGTTGTGTGGAAAAAAAATGCTTATTACAACAGCTCAGTTACAGCTTTGAAAGTGCAGGTGTGAATGGAGCTCGCTTGCTTTATAAAAGCGTACAGTGATGTCCGTGTTCCCAGTCACCGTAGATTCACTTCAAATGGTGGGCAAGGAGCTGATCGTTTTCATTTAACCTCGACATGCGCCCCCTCGCCCCGGAGTCAGAGACAAAAAGGAAATACATAATCTGGCGGCGTGAGATAGGAGGGAGAATATGATCCAATTGGCAGTGTCAGGACAGCGAGTCTTTGGCTGTAAGTCTGCCCCGGCCCAGGACTGAGCGTGATGCTGGTGGGCTAGTTAAATGTGCTCATTTCACACACCATTTCACATGAGGCGCTCATACGGGGGTCCGCCGCTCAACGTGACATAGGGGACACAAAGTCTCGGCAGGACTTTGCGCTGTTGCATTGCTTTGTTGAATATCTTGAAGGAATATGCAGAATGCAGTCGAAATCACGCTGCTGGATTCGTGTGGGCTGGGCTAATAGAGATCTTTGCTCAGGGTAATTCGTGCTATGTGGGCAGCAAGGGCAAAGATCAATACGACAGCACAGAATCTCCTCAGGTGGGTTAATGGTGAGTTTCACTCCAAAGGCAAAATTATAGCATACAGTCAATCAGATGATGATAAACTGCGCTACAAAACTACTATTGACTGAGTCATTCTTATTTTTTGCAGTCTTTTATGATGAAATCCAATTTTTGCATTACAAATTGTATTGTATTATGAGCCGACTTGAAGATGGAGATGAACATTTAGCATGATTTTCAGAATGCTTTTAGAATGTTTAAAGGAAATATTCACTCAAAAATTATTATTTATTAATTAGAACAGATTTGGAGAAATTTAGCATTATATCGATTGCTCACCAATGGATGTTCTGCAGTGAATGGGTGCCGTCAGAATGAGAGCTGATATGCTGGAGACGTGGATTACTTATGGATTGTCATGTTTTTATCAGCTGTTTGGATTCTCATTCTGACGGCACCCATTCACAGAGCATCCATTGGTGAGCAAGTGATGTAATGCTACATTTCTCCAAATCTGAAAATCATCCAAGATGTAGGTGAGTTTTTTTTGTTTTGTTTTTATCAGAACAGATTTGGAGATATGTAGCATTATATTATTTGCTCACCTACTGTATGGATTTTCCACAGTACATGGGTGCCGTCAGAATGAGTCTAAACAGCTGATAAAAATAAAAGTAATCCGCACGACTCCAGTCCATCAGCTAATGTCTTGTGAAGTGAAAAGCTGCATGTAATAAACAAATCCATCATAAAGACATTTCCATAATATTGCCTTCTCCAATCAAAAAGTCATCTCATCTGAATCCTGAGAGAAATTTACACAGATCAATCACTGTTTACAAGCAAAAACAGTCCAAAACAGCATGCGAGAGGAACTGTGATGTTTTTATCCCTCATTTGGACTCTCATTCTGACGGCACCCATTCACCGCAGAGGATCCATAGGTGAGCAAATTATATAATGCTAAATTTCTCCAAATCTGTTTTGATGTAGAAACAAATACATCTACATCTTGGATGGCCTGAGGGTGAATTTTTAGCTTTTTCATTTTTGGGTGAACTGTTCCTTTAACAACAGCAGAACTAGAGCTGACATGAAATCCAATGTGAAAGGAATTTGTTTTGTACAAAAGGTAACATGATCAAAGCCAAAAACTTGATTAATGATCCAGAAACACTACAGAGTCTATGATATTTTGTCCTCATTTTACTTGTCTTCGCTTTAATTTTATTAAACCCTAAAGCTATTTGGAGCCACATATATATTTTGATTCATTTGTTTCGATACGCATTTGACGTTTATAAAATATTTTGATTATACAGACACCACTTCTATGCAGACAATTTCAAATATTTAAAGTGTAGCATATGATTTATTGCCTCTTCTTAATTTGCCCATCATTATTTTTTTCATAACTCTCTGTTCTGCCAAATGACTAATGACCATTTACACATCATTTATCACTGTGGGTACCAAAAATATCTTTTTTTGCTTTTCAAGCAAGTCCTAAATCAAGCTCCAAATGCAGTCAAGCAAACAAAGATGACTTAAAAGAACATTTTGGAAAAAAGGAGGAACGCTTCGGAAGCGACGCACGTGTCTTGCATCCAGACAACCATGCAGAAGCAGGCCTAATGAGTTGGCTCTCACCAGAGAGGTGGACAATACCCTGCAACCATCGCTCTGAAATGAACCGATGCAAAGCGCGAGCCAGACTACTGAGTTCTCTGTTTCATACAGTCCATTGAGTTCCTCTGGGGGGGTACGATCTTGTGCCACAGATCCTCTTACCCAAAACACTACACGCCCCATTTGTGGTAATAGAGCACATAGGAACGTTTTTGCTGTGTATGGTGTGGATTGAGAAACACTGTCAGGGACGGCAGCGGCGCTAGTGCTGTGCTCCCCCCAGTCTTTGAGCAGTTGGCCAGGGTCTCCTAAAGCAGATGGTCTGGAATGAAGACACTCAATATGACCTAATATATCTCATTACACACTTACATGGTCATATACCGAAGCAGTGAACTATTTTCTATTTAAATAGGCAGCAAAGATCTTTTTTCCTAATGAATATCTAGGTCTTGTTGTTGAGTAAAAGTACCTAAACATCATTACAGTATAGACGAATCTAACTGAGAAGAAAATTGCATTCAAGGCATTCACTCGCAAACCCATTGTGTCCATAATGTCACATATTTACGAGTGAAGCAGGATATTTGAAATAAAATAAACGTGGGATGTGTCTTGATGTTTTGTGTTGCGAAATTATTAGATTGCAGTGAACAATTCATATGAGCATGGAGGGGAAAAAATGCCTTGATAGTTATTTTCAGTTACATTAACCTATAGCCTATTTCATAACATTTCCTTTCACTGTTCCTTGCTGGTGGAATGATCATGATCGACTCAGAATTGCGAGATATAAACAGAATTGCAAGAAAAAAAAACTAATTTGTGAGATAAAGTCACAATTAAAATGACAATTTTCAAGAAAGAAAACTAAAAACTTGAGAGATGATTTTAGAATTGCAAGATATAAACTCTTTTTTGTGAAACAATTTTGAAATATTAACAGAATTGTGAGATATAAATTGAATTGAGATGTTACTGTAACTCACAATCACAGTTTAAGAAAAGAAAAGTCAGAATTGTGACAAACTAAGAATTGCACAAAAAAAGTCAAATTTGTGAGATAGAAAATACAATTCCAATGACAATTAAAAAAAAAAAAAAAAAAAGAAACCTGAGAGAAAATTTTAGAATTGTGAGATATAAACTCAGAATTGTGACAAACTCAGAACTGTGAGATATAAACAGAATTGTGAGATATAAACTCAGATTTGATAGATATAAACACAAAATTGCAATATATAAACTCAGAATTAAGATAAACACAAAATTGTGAGATATGAACACAGAATTGCAAGATATAAACTCAGAATTGTAAGATATAAACACAGAACTAAGATATAAACAGAACTGTGACATGTAAATACAGAATTGCATTATATAAACAGAATTGAGATGTTAACTCACAATTGAAATTCTGAGAAGTTAGAATTGAGAAATAAACCCAGAATTGTAAGATATAAACCCAGAATTGCGATATATAAACTCAGAATTAAGATATAAACAGAATTGCGATATAAACTCAGAATTGTGCAATATAAACACAGAATTGCAAGATATAAAGTCAGAAATGTGAGATATAAACAGAATTCAAGATATAAATTTAGAACTGCGAGATATAAACAGAATTGCGATATATAAACTCAGAACTGTGGTATATAAATAGAAATGCGAGATATAAACTCAGAATTGTGAGATATGAACACAGAACTGCAAGATATAAACTGAATTGCGAGATATAAACTCAGAACTGTGAGGTATAAACAGAAAACTACAAGATATAAAAATAATTGCAATATATAAACTCAGAATTGAGATATAAACAGAACTGCGAGATATAAACAGAATTGTGAAATGTAAACAGAATTGCATTATATAAATTGTGAGATATAAAGTCAGAATTGTGAGATGTAAACTCAGAATCGTGAGATATAAACTCAAAATTGTGATATAAACTAAAAATTGAGAAATATAAAAAGAAATGTGAGATATAAACTCAGAATTGAGAGATATAAACAGAATTGTGAGATATAAACAGAAATGCGAGATGTAAACTTAGAATTATGAGATATAAACTCAGAATTATGAGATACAAACTCAGAATTGCAAGATATAAACAGAATTGTGAGATATAAACTTAGAATTATGAGATATAAACTCAGAATTATGAGACATAAACTCAGAATTGCGAGATATAAACCGAATTGTGAGATATAAACTTAGAATTATGAGACATAAACTCCGAATTGCGAGATATAAACTGAATTGTGAGCTATAAACTTAGAATTATGAGACATAAACTCAGAATTGAGAGATATAAACAGAATTGTGAGATATAAACTCAGAATTATGAGACATAAACTCAGAATTGTGAGATATAAACAGAATTGTGAGATAAAAACTTAGAATTATGAGACATAAACTCAGAATTGAGAGATATAAACAGAATTGTGAGATATAAACTCAGAATTATGAGACATAAACTCAGAAATGAGAGATATAAACTGAATTGTGAGATATAAACTTAGAATTATGAGACATAAACTCAGAATTGAGAGATATAAACAGAATTGTGAGATATAAACTCAGAATTATGAGACATAAACTCAGAATTGTGAGATATAAACAGAATTGTGAGATATAAACTCAGAATTATGAGACATAAACTCAGAAATGAGAGATATAAACAGAATTGTGAGATAAAAACTCAGAATTGATAGATGTTAACTCACAATCGCAAGTCAGAGAAGTCAGAATTGTAAGATATAAACTCAGAATTGCAAGAAAAGATACATTTGTTAAATAAAAAGTCAAAATTACCATTTTTTTCTATGTCTCACTGCATCCTGCTGACTTAAACAAAACAAAACACTGATTTGTGTTCACTGTTCCCATATCCCTCCTCCTTCTTCCTTGTATTATTCTGGGCAACATTTTTGTACTATTCTGGACCATTGCCTCTTTATGACAAATCACTGTATTCCTCATTTGTAAGTCATATTAGATAAAAGCATCTGCTAAATGAATGAATGTAAATTAAAGATTACAAAAGACGCATTGTTTCCTTTGAAAATATGTGTGCTGGTAAATCATGCCCAATAAGACCAAAAACATGTGTTAAGATGTTAATTTTTGATTTTAACAACATTTTAATTGCACTATTCAGATTATTTATATACATATTTTTTGACATCAATTTTTGCTGTGAATCTTCACAGCTCACACACTTCTGACTTGGGCTGTCATGCCACAGCTTACACTCCTTTAAATATGCAAGGCTTGTTAATATATAGGCAATGTTCTTAATTTAAATTCTTCCATGTCACAAGCCTGCATCAGGCACTGCAATTTACCCAGCCTGTGAAGGCGAGAGCAAAAAATAGAGGCGAGAGATAGCTCAAGAAAAGCAGAGGGAGAGTCTGCATCTGATAAAGTCATGCCACTCTGAACTGTACTGATGTGAAAAGCAGATGTAGGCGATGACCTGGTATAGGCTATCACACTACACTCAATACACTGTCTCCTCTTCTAGCCCTCTGTGCCAGAGGGTGTCATCAGATAATGTGGGCAGAAAATCCATAAGCAGGAGCCTCTGACACAGGACTAAATTGAGTCAGAATGTGTTTTTATGCTTAGTCAGTTGGTTTAAGTAATTAAGTTGCGATATCAGTTGAACTTCCTCAAGCAACGGTTTTTGATCTTAAAGAGGACCGCTTATTTGCCAGCCAGTGATAGCGACTTCAACACACTCACAGAAGCTGAAACAAGACATTACAAAAATACACGACACATTTTTCCCCATCCAAACTGTGATTCTCAATGCTCCGGCCCTGAACAGCAGGCAACAGATTTAAAAATACAACATTCATAGCAAGAGTGATAATGCAAAGACTGAATTCCCACATCATATCATTTCACAGTATGATCTCCCGACTGGTGCATTGGAATAAAGTAGGCCTGCTATTAACCACCCTCAGCATCGTCAAAAATATACTCATTATCATTCACATAAAATGCAAAATCCTCTATTTCTTCATCTAGTAAGAGCTGAAATTCAAAAAGAAGCATCATTACAATCACCTCTGCTTGTGTTATGCCAATCCAACATCAGTGGTCAATCTGAATTACATTTAATCTAAATCTAATTGCAGTGTCATTATCGGTTTTCACTCATCACTAAAGTAAACTCAAATAAGAGTAAAGCTTTATGGGTCTCTGCCAATGTATTTCACACTACAGAAATGGCACGAATTGTTCCCAACACAAGGACTTCAAAAAACGGAAACTGTTAATAGAGTTATTTAGGTGCTAACAAACAGCTTTTGGCCATCTGTCAGCAGTCTGCAACTAAATTCGGTTGCAAATAATGAACATAAGCAAGCCATTCAAAACACATATTCTTGCCTATAGACCAGAAAGTTGACAAAGGGTGAAGGACAAGCATTATGACTTATCTAGTTTCTTCAGTCTGCTTGTGCTGTCCGCCACTCTCGATTGAGGTAAACAACGTTAACCGATACAGACTCTCAACCCGGAGGAAAACTCAGGGTCAAATGGCATTTACAGAGCAAGAGTCCTAAGAAAACCTATGAATAATGTATAAATCCTAGTGCTGTTTCCGTTTCTACTGCGCAGAACTTACATGGCGCTGCGTGATCTGACTCATAAGGAGTGCAAACATACACTTCATCAATTGATGTCATCGAGGGCCAGAGAGAAGTACAAAATTTGTCACAGGCCAGAAGTTTACAAGTTGGCATCGCACCAGTTTTCCTGACTTGCCTATCGCTGTGATGGAAAAGTTCATTAGCTCATTCAATTATGTAATAGAGCCATCTTGGCGAAGCCTGAAAACGCCAGACCTTAGCGTTCCAAGCAAAAGCTCTTTCCATTGCTTTAAAAGCTTCTCTGGACTAATGAAGTCTGGAGAAGTGACTTCATACCGCACTACACTGGGAGACATGCTTCTCTATCATACATCCTGTCTCCACAGCAGCTCCTTGTCCAACCAAGCTGCAGAAAACTCTTTTTGCAGTGGCAAACCAAGGAAATGCAGTACTCGGTGCTTTATGATCAATGGGTTTGTAGCGCTCTCACAAAGACCCAGGGAGTGAGTCATTGCTGCGACAGCCTCTCCATACTACAAAAGTCACCGCACTCCATCACACATTGTTATTGAACATTATGTAGGTGTATGCTTTTGTATTACATAGTTGACTCATTAGATCTGACAATGCGATGCCATGTGGTATTGTGGTACAAAGTTGCAAGTCAAGGCATCGAGACTTCCTCGCAGCCTTCTGACTGACACCTCCCAACTCATTATTTTTTTACAGGTGTTTCATTTAACTTGTACTCTGGCAATTTCCAGTGCCAATTACAGACATGTTTAGAATGCAAACGCTATTGCTAATGCCAAAACACCAATTAATGGTATTAAAGCATGTGGAGAAGTTTACACAAACCCATCTAACATGCTTTCTAAACTAGCCCATCTGTTCCAGATGGCCTCAAGGTTTGACATCTGCAAGGCTGATAAAACTCTGCGCTTCCTCCAGACATCCACAGGCTATATCTGGGTCAATGACATGATGCATCTATTAAATTAGAAAATGATACATTAAAATGCAAATCACTCAAAATATAATTTGTAAAATTAATACAGTTTCAAATTCTGAATTTAAGGTATTTTTATTTTTATTTATGGTCCTTACAGTAAAAAATTGCTAGCTGATGTAACTGCGGAGATTGCATTTTTATATAAAAATTTAAATATATGAAAAGTAAAATAGATTAAAAAAAAGATAAAAGTTGGAATTCTTTAAATTATATATAATCATATATTCATATAATTAATAACACAATAATATATATTATTTTATTTTATTATTTATTTATATTTAATATTAAAATCTGTAAAATCTTAAATCAAGTCTTAAACCACCCCAAAGTCAGCATGGCATAGCCAACATTCAGCCATTTTGTTGTCATGTGACAAGAAATCTATCAAAAATAAATAAGCTAATGTAAAAAAAAATTCAAATAGTTCAAATAATGTTTCAAAAACATATTTGTAAAAACAAACATATTTAATGGTTAACAGCGTTTTGTATATTTATTTATTTATTTTTCCCAATAGAAATTATGATTTGTCACATGCATTTCAAAATACGTTTTCAAAAGATTTCGTACATGCTTATGTCATTGATCCATCTTCTATTATCTCACTTTTGTAGCGACAAGTGACCAAGAGATTCAATATGTCATACAGACCGAAATATTATTCGCCATTAAAATATTCTATAATCTTTCCAACTTGAAATATTTTTCTCCAGTAAACCTTAATAAATACATTCAATCCTGACAGGTGATTAGCATATGAATCAGTGATATGCATTCACTCTAAGAGGCGTTGATGCACAACAGTAAAACCTGTTGTTTAGAACAAAGTGATGGGCAGAACTTCCCACTGCTATATTCACAGAGCAATGCAGAAAAACGCCATATGATCACAGAAAAGTCTGATTTGCCAAAGTGCCGCACTACTGGTCAATATATATGTGAAGCCATTCTCTTTTAAATGTCTCACAAACATCGTGCCTACCTATTATTACGTTAAAACCAACAGATGCCGCTATGAAATCAACAAACAACACCGACGAAATGAATCGAGCGATGGTTTTCCCGCAAGGAATCCGTGAGAGATGTTCAAAGTTGACCCATTTCCAATGCACTCACCTTCTTCTATCTGCCGCCGCTGTTGCCAAACACCTCCAGTACGATCACCTAAACACAGTCGACTGCAGATTTTTGGGTATCTCGTTAATCACTTGATGTACGATGGCCCCCAATACGACAAACTCCATTCCCCACGTACGGAAATCACACACAAATCTCCCAAAGCGCGATACCAAGTGTGAAAAGCTGTTGCGCTGTCCAGTGAAAGTGGTGCTGAAACGCTCTCGGAGCCGAAGTACTTTCCATTTCTCCAAGTCCCCGTGTCCGTTCATTCAATATTGGCAAATGTTGTTCGTCTTCTGTTAGGAGCTCATACCTGAAGAGATAGTACTGCACTGAGCATAACTGGAGAGCAGAGCCGTGCTGAGATGTAGGCAGTGCTCTTCAGTCGAAGCAGTGCGTTCAACGCCCACATAGCCCACTCTATTTGATCACACACACATACACACACAACGCAGAACATACACTGACTGATGAAAGAGCCTTCGTGCAGCTTACTAAGGAAGCCTTTAACGAAACATGATTGATTTCTTTAATAAATATATTTGCATATACATGGTCTTAAAAGCATATAAGGATGTTTTTAATAAAGCCTGCAGCCCTTGTCAAAAATCCCGCAGGAATTCTAATAGAATTGTATTCATAATTTTTAAGCAACCTTAATGAGATGCAAAAATGTAATTTAAAAAATGCGAAAGAACAAGCTGGTTAACTGTACATTACCATACAATATATTGCAAATATTTATATTTTAGGTCAATAAACGTAATTGTACAGTTGTTAATTGTAATTTAACAAGACAACATGTATATCTCATGCAGTGATAGTAATGTTTTGTTGATTTTTTTTTAATTTATTAAAAATGATAATTTATGGTCAAATCAACATTCCCATAATTCCCTGAAGGACAACAAACGTATAGTAATAGCTCAAATTGGTTGTTATATTAACATCATCTAATTTAATACACAAAACTGTAAAATACACAATCACAACACAATAATGCTTGTTAATAGTTACTGTAATTTTTTACAGTAAAATAATGGAAATCATAGCTGCTATTTTACCATTTGAAGGGCTCAGATGCAAAAGCCTCTAAATGCTGTCTGAAATTTTCTTCTAAAATGAGCATTGTTGTCAGGCTCCTATATTTATGTTCAGTTATAGGACACATTGCCATTAGAGTAAAATTCCTGAACCTAAACATAGGAGCCTGATAAAAAAAAATGCTAATTTTAGATGAAAATTTCAAACGGCACTTTTTGCCGTTTGCAACTGATCTCTTCATTTTTACTGTAAATAAAAAGACTCTTAAGAACCAAAATAAGATATTTATGAATAAGCCAAAAACCAAAATGAGATACTGATTATTACAGTTTATCCAGCAGGATTTTATTAGATTTTTTAATAGCAGTCCTGTTGGATCCCATTAGTATATGCTTTTTTTATATTTTTGTATTGCTGTATTCTTCCCTTTGGAAAGGAAATTAGCTCAACACGCTTTTAAAACCAGTGTAAATGTCCTGGAGACAATTTGTACATCTTGTACATGCGAGATGTAAAATATAAAGCATAAAGATTCAGGGCATTGATAACCACAGTGCAGTGAGCAAAAGAGGGTTTAAAAATACAGAATGTCCCGAAGGACACTTTTTTGGAATGCTAAATATACCCATTTATGCGTTTCTGTTTTTTGAGGACACATTAAGTCTCAAAGCACGTCAGTACAAACCTGGGCTTGAATAAAAGGTAGGCAACGTCTACATTTGGATGGTAGTGTTGTATTTGAGCGTTCTCTCAGGATATTTCATTATACATTCTTCATTCTAATTTATTCACATACATGCCTCCAACTTCAGTGTCTTCCAAACCATTTCCCCAGGGGATTATGATAACAAAATGACTAATGTAGTGTGCACAATATACTGATATCTTCTTAGTGTTCACCTATACAGCTTGTTGCTCTTGTTGTTCTATAAAAGGCAGAATGACATTTCAGGTTAAACCCCCTTCACAAGTAGTACGTATCAGTTGTTCGCTGATAATTTCTTATTTAAATTTATTCATTGAAACTCATGTAAAGTAATTTTTTAAAAGTGGAACTACTTCATCGGACACAGAGAAAGAGTTATAGGCTGTTCTTTCAGAATTAAGCATGATATGGACTATTCTTTGCTGGTGTGACAAAATTATATTCACATCAGATTTATTTATCCATTCAGTCTTGTCACTTTATTGCTTTTTGCATCTGTATTTGTTTCTGTGGACTTGTAGAAACGTTTTTTTCTGAGGTCATTTGGCATTACCACTTGTCCCATTCAGCTATTAAATGTTCTAGAAGTAAGCTTAGACAGTTTATTACCAGACACAGTCAATGCTAATACTCCAATTAAGTTTTATGCCATCCAAAATTTCTGAGCTTTGTTGGTGTTTTGGGAAATCTCAGAAATAAGTGCCCTTTTTAAAATGGTACAATATCACCCCCTAGCGGAGAAAAAAAACTTCATTCATGCCAACATTCATGCTTTTTACTTGCATTTACACATTTAAATGACAGTCTGGTTCTCCCTTTTATCATCTTAAACAAAAAGACAAACAAACAAACACACATATATTATATATATGTGTGCATATATTATATATGTGTGTATATTTATGTGTGCATGCACAATTGGAAAAAATCTAAACTGAAATTGAATATTTGACTACATCAAATATGTAATGTGACACCAGCAATCTTGGTGGGTGGTGGATTGTAAAGTCCATTCTGTGCAGTATCTTCCATCTACTCTCTACCATTCCTCCCAAGCATTCTAAAAAAATCAGTAGTGCTAAAGTATCACAAACAGAGCTAGATTTAGTAGTGTCCTGCAGCAGCGTTTCGTCCCTGTCGGACCGAGCCCATGCCTCTTTGGTGTCTAGCCAAGCAGCTTTACTGCTCAGAAGCCAAGCTGCCAAGCCACTGTAGGAACATTGGCCAGCGTGTTACTGATAAACTCCTCAAGGTGGCAAATTACAGTGCTGCCAGAGTCTCTACTCATCTTGGCAACATGAGCACTTTTAGTACAGAGCTAGTGCTTTTGGATCAGTGCTCTCCCTCTATACTTTTTTCTTTCTTACTCTCACTCTCTCTCGCTATATATATATATATATATATATATATATATATATATATATATATATATATATATATATATATATATATAGCTGTTACTTATTTCATATGCAAAAAAAATCTAACTGGGTCAGATAAAGGTAAAATGAAGTGCTAAATAAGTTTACATTTCATGCAAAAATATTGATTTCTATTATACATGGACCTTAGGGTTAGGGTTAAAAAATTAATAAAGTCATTAAAAGAAAACATTATGATCCATAAGATTCAGTAATTATGATATTATGATTATAAAACTGTATAATCTTGGTTACTTTTTTATCTATTATCTATTACCTCTACTGACCTACACTGCTGTTCAGAAGGGATCATTAAGAAATTTTTATTTTTTAGATAATTCTCTTATGCTCATCAAGGCTGCATTTACTTGATCAAGAATCCAGAAAAAAAATGTAGTATTGTGAAATATTATTACAGTTTAAAATAATGTTTTTCTATTTTAAATATAACTTATTTTTGTGATGCAAAGCTGAATTTTCATCAGCCACTACTTCAGTCTTTAGTGTCACATGATACTTCAGAAATCATTCTAATATCCTGATTTATTACTTTTATTATTAATGTTGGAAACATGTGCTGCTTAATTTTTTTTTTACCTGTTATTCTGTTTTTAGGATTCTTTGATTAATAAAAAGTTACATAGATTAGCATTTATTCAAAATAGAATAGAATCAAAATATAATCTTTAAAAAAGAATTCATCCTTCTTTGCTATTACTTTTTATCAGTTTAACACATCTTTGGTGAATAAAAGTATTAATTTCTTTCAAATAAAGAAAAAAGTTTAATTTACTAATCACAAACTTTTAAATGGTAGTTTATATTGTTCCAAAAAAAAATATTTAAATAAATGTTGTTCTTTTTAACATTTTTATTTATTAAGGAATCCTGAAAAAAAAGTATCACAGGTTCCAACAAAATATTAAGCATGCATAACAATTTTCAACATTGCTAATAAATAAGCATATTAGAATGATTTCTGAAGGATCATGTGACACTGAAGACTGGAGAAATGTTGCTGAAAATTCTGCTTTGCCTCAAAGGAACAAATTACATTTTAAAATAAATTTACATAGAAAACTGTTATTTTAAATTAAAATATTATTTCACAATATTACTGTTTTTTCTAGATTTTTGATCAAATGAATGCAGCCTTGATGAGCAAATGAAACCTATAATTTCATTTAATGCTGTTATCCATCATAGTTTTCAATTCAGCTGTGCAAATTATGCTGTTTTGTAATTTTCTGGTGGTATTTAGAGTGAGCTGATTTGTTCAAATGCTGTCATCCTGATGAAGATTGTTGTTTTTGAAAAATGCAGTTGATCTACTTTAAATAATCAGCAGCTTGACAAGCTATAGTCAGAAGCGGCACAAAAAAAAAAAATGACGTGATGCGTGCTAAGGGCCCAACGCTTTTCCGCATTCATGAGAAGGCGGCCTTTTCAGTGTTCAGACTTCATATTCTACAAAGTTTTCCTATAAAACTTAAAAGATGTGCTTACCATTTTCACAAAATCTATTTTGAACCATACTCTGTGCACCAACTGCGAAACAAAGCCCGAAGATAAAGCAGCAGAAGGAGGGAATAAAGAAAAAACAGATAAGGAAAGATTAAATACAGTTATATTTTGTTTTTCAACATGCTCCAAGTAGGACTAAAACAAAAGAAATATCCAGACTTCACGCTGTTCAGCGGGCTTAATTTTTTGTGTGTGACATTTAAATAAGCTTTGGATTTAGGGGCATATTTGACAGGCAGCATAGAAAGATATACAGCCAGAAGATGGATCATAGTGAGGACCCTTCAGAGGGAATA
Source organism: Garra rufa (assembly GCF_049309525.1). NCBI lineage: Eukaryota > Metazoa > Chordata > Actinopteri > Cypriniformes > Cyprinidae > Garra > Garra rufa. The sequence continues at coordinate 37,857,539 of NC_133372.1, forward strand.
ATTCACACTTAGCCGAGCTCATTGTCGACTACAATTATTAACTGACATTTAAATGTCCCTTGCTAATATTATGTTAACCTATACATCACCAGGCCCACTAGGAGGGGATAAATAAAACAAATGGCACGCACTAGAGAAAGGAAGGATGAGGCTAGGCCAGATTGGTTCATGCAAATCAGTTTCAGCCATTTCTTTCTCTAGCACACACACATATATATTACACATGGCAAATCTTATATTATTGATGCACAAATGACTTGCCATCACAATAATCATAACGCAATTTAGTGCCATTAGTCTAGTGCAAAACAAGCCTAACATTGCTAGTAATATTGAACTAATTGATCACTTACATCCTAGAGATAAGCGGCAAAGCATCGAGTACATTTGGTCCGAACGGTGTATATTGCAAAAGTGTATACTTTAATTAAACTACTTCTGCACCATTAACTGCCAAAAAAGAACAAAGTGCAGTACGATGGCTGTAGGAAATGACTGCATTCAATAACTTAGAGCACTGAAAATTGGTTTTCTACTGTTATTTGTGAGTACACATAACCCTTGCAGTGGTGAATCAGTTAGATAACAGCTAGAAAGTGTGTACTAGCCTTTGCCATACAGCCATTTAGCAGATCACCATCAAAAATCATTTAAAAACATTCAGTTTGCTTCCAGATCCATAGTGGATTCAAATCGGTCTTATGTTTATTGGGTGACTACATTAAAACCAATAGCATCATAAATTTTACCATACTGATTTTTAGCTGCTGTCCCATCATCCTGTGTAAGTAAGATAACGGTTTACTCTTTCACACTTATCAGTGAAAACATTATATATAATGACTATTTAAATCTGTAATTTGGCATTATTCTTAAAGGGCAGAGTTTCATCTCAAATTTCTGCCTTCAATCTCCATTATGTCTGCCCAAGCTTTTCATAACATAGCGCTCAATGATAAACAATCTTCAATAATTGTATTTTTATGCTCCACAGAACACCCGTTTGCAAACAGCACAGAAACATGAGGTGTAGATACTTCCGCCAAAATGTATACTGCGGGTTTGCTGTAATGCTGCTAGTCATGATGTCCACAGTTCATTTACCTCCAGTGTATTATGTTTTTCATATAATATGGACACAACAGATGGTGTGGACAACACATCTAAAGGAAAAAAAAAATCTAAAATGACAAAAATAGTAACTCCCCAGGCCATACAGAAACAACTAAATGACTCTGGTTTTCACACAACAGATTGAAATGAAGAGATTATACAGTAATATAATCATAATACATAATATGTATATGTTATGGATCATAATATGTTTTTTTTATCACTTTATCTTTTTTTTTTCTGAGGACCACTTTTAATATTGCTTTTAAGACACTAAAATGCTACTTGATACCATTTTTAATTTGGCACTGTGTCAAAATAAGACAATTTAAGAGAATACATTATTTTATTATTTAAATACTACCATTATCGTCAATACTGGTATATCATGACACACCTTATATATAGAGCGTTTTCACAACGCGTCATTAATCGCCCTTATTGACGGCACAGAACATAAACACTGTCACTGAACCGAACAAAACTTTTGGGCTGTACTAATCGGCCGGACCGGGAAAAACATTTGGAGTACTAGAGACTGTCAAAAGTTATAACAAATCAAGAAGAAGAGTGCAACTGTCTGAACAAAAGGTGTTTGTGGTTGGCCAAACTGTACCAGGCAAGAATCTTGACAACATTCACGTTTGCTCCTATCATTTCCAGTCAGGTAGGTGAAATATTAGGGTTATATCTTATTTATTACTGCTCGTATGTATCTTTACCAGCTATTAACTTTAGTTTGTCAAACTATTGAGCCCTTTCCTGCTTACTAAGTCCTTCTCTATATGATTTAGCAACTTCCACACATTTTTTCTATGGTTTACACAACATAAATGGATGTGTTCAGCAGTACATCTGAGTATCTCCATTATGGGTGTGTATCCGTGTAACTGAACAAACAGTGATGTAAATGCAAACCCTCTATACTCTGTTCATTTTCTGCCAGGACATACATTATTCAGTAATTTTACAGACACTTCCTTTAGCATGAAGAGAAAGTGCCAATGAAAAAAACTTCAACTTACAGATTCTGTCAACACTGGGATCACCTTACTGTAGTTATTAAAATGTTACACAGGAGAGTAGTTCTGTCTGACTATATGCTGTGAAGGGGAACATCTGTCTTTCATGGAGTTTCAGTGAAATGATAGTCCAGGCGTGTCCACCCGTCCCTAATCATTACCACTCACCAATTATGTCCTTGGAACATTCAATATTGATGAATTCATCCTTCATTTTTTTCACATTTCACCACAGAGGAGTCTATCTAATCATTCTGTGCATGCTCACAGAATAATACAAACACCCACAGAACAAGCGTGCAGATCTGTTCTGAACAGGTTCAGCAAAGTCATATACAAAAGAATCTCAGGCATGGGTACATAAGACACTTTTATTTTTGCTTACAGCACAGCAGAGCTATAATTGCTGCAGTGTCCCTGAGTTATACAGTAACTGCAACGGTGCAGATAAGCAACTGGATTGAGCTGCCAGTTCTATAACAATCACTCTCAAAGCAAGCAATATGTTGCTCTGACATTTTCTCCATTTGGGCTAATGCAAGACTCTTAGACAACTTTTAACAGCAATTTCCTTGTTGTTATGTTTCCTAAGGAAGTGCCATTAAGGCAGTCAAAGTTGATCAAATCTACATGGAGTGCCTTGGATGTGAAATAAAGAGAAGTGAACATTACCCAATTGCTCCAGACTGTTCATGAATATCCTGAGATTCCTCTCATTAGGAAGAATTTAGTGAAGAAAGGTAGAGATGATATTTGTGACCCTGGACCACAAAACCAGTCTTAGTATAATAAATGCATTGTATGGGTCAAAATGATCCATTTTTCTTTTATGGCAAAATCATTAGGATATTTTGTACATTTCCTACTGTAAATATATTAATAAACATCAGTTTCCAAAAACCAACCCTTAGGACTGGTTTTGTGGTCAAGGGTCACATTTATTTTTAATTTTGCATAATCTCTTAAGGTATAAGCAATTAATAAGCAAGCATAATGAGCAAGTAGAAGTTTGTTTGTTTAACTTCACATACTATTCATTTAAAGGTCTAGTATGTGTACAAAAGATTGCATTTCAGAATAAAACAGATGCTTAATTGTTTAGGATGGGGCCTAATTTTATCCAAAAAACTGCATTAAATAGTTAAATAGGTCAGGTAAGTTATAGTCTCAGCCTCAGGCGTCACGCCCATGGAACGTTGGCTAAACGTCTGATGCATATGGTACACTTAACTGGAAACACTTCAGGAATGTTGAAGTCGTGATCTGATTAGTTGAATTTGATCGGATATCCGGAACACGCGAGTGTCGCGTTTATTTTCGGTCCGCCGGGAAACAAAGCGCAGACTGATTTACTCGCGTTTTGCTAAAAGGTGCTTATGCAGACGCCGTTGTTGTTATACACATTTGCGACGTTCGCGAACAAATTACTGACTTACTGCTTGTTCTCCCTCTTCTTCGTTAACTTTCAATGCTGGTTATTTCAATGACTGACTTGTTGCATGCCAGTCTGTTGTTGTGGGGGCATTTCTACACCCCGAAACGTGACGCTGAACGAAACGAACTGTGATTGGTTGTTTGACATGTCGGTCAAACGGCCTTATGGGCGGGCCTTGGCCAATTAAAGCTGCCATGAATTCCAGACCTTCAGCCGTCAGTCTGAAGGTCTGGCTACACGAGACTAGGTAAGTTATTACACTTTGTATGATTATAAAGGACAACATTTTATCTCTTAAATATCATGCACTGATGAATTATTCACAACAGGCCCAGGAATATGCATTAAATTGGCCCCTCTGCTGTACTGTGTAATCTCTAACCACACAGGCCTGAGTTTGTTTCTCTAGGGTAGTGGCCTCCATATTGCACTGTAAATGTAAATATTTTGGTAACATTGCTTACAGGCTCACGATCTGTGCTCTTCACACACACATTCTGCCATGCTTCAGGGTAAGACAGCTAATCGTGGCTAACCTCACTCTCTTCAGAAGTTCCCATGGTGACTGAATGCCTATAGGCTGTAATGCATGAAATCCATTATAGTCTCTTTGTTTTCATAAGGAGAAATGTAGGAGGCTCTCATGTACGCACTTACATCCCCTGTTGTACTTCCAGTAATATTGTTATGCCACATACTGTGGTAACAATCAACACGATGTTGCCAAAAGACCTGGGACATTTAGAGGTACAATATTATATTTGAATGGTTTATGTAAATAACAGATACACCAGTCATTTGACTTTAAAATAGCTATGATTCAATCAAATTTAGATCTACACTATAGTTCAAAATGAAGGGTCAATAAAGACTTCTTTTACAATGTTACAAAACATTTCTATTTTAGAGGTGCTGTAAGTAATTTTATGACTGTACTAAAGCATAAAAACACAGCGTATTGAAGCCATGGAAGGCAGTGAGCAAACTGGCTCAGAGATCACAGATTTTACTCAACCTAACAAGCCTCAGCATCAATGTAAAAAGCTATAAGATCAGACGAATATTAAAACACTGCTAAATCAACTAATAAACTTACAGTTTAAGGCTCATCTCCTTCCATTGTCAATTGTGCTTGTTCCTGTTACATATGCATTTAGAAGAAGGTTTTATCCAAAACAACTTACAAAAGAGGAACAAATTAGTCAAAAGTCAGTCATAAAACCATGCTTGGTTTATTATACAATAATAATAATAATAAAGTGCTAAGATTATCACAAATAAACAAGATTTTGATGCACATCTTTCTTATTACATTGAAGTATTCCACCTGTATCCACTACAATTGATAGAAAATCACTTAAGACAATAAAACAATGTGCAAAATAATTAGATAGCACATAGACTACCTTGGAGCTTGCTGTTCTTCTGAAATGAATCTGTGAGTACAGTTTTACAAACCCGTGGGGACGGATTGCAAAAGTGTGCGCACAGATTATGAATTTGTGGGTACAGATTTAAAAACCAAAGGTTCGGTTTACAAAATCTGAGCGCATGGATTGGAAATTTGTGGGTACGGTTTATTTATTTGCGGGCACGATTTGTTAAACCGATGGAACAGTTTAAGAATTTGTCACTATGGTTCATAAACTAAGGGGGTGAATTGCAAAAATGTCGCCATGGATTAATTTTATTCTCCTACAGGTGACATGCTGGGCTCCATAAATTTCAACCGCTAATTGTCAATATTACATCAGCACCTTTAAATGAATGTTTTGAATTTTATGCCATCACAGAAATAAATTGCATTTATAAAATAAAATATATGTTTAAATAGAAAAGTTATTTTAAATTGTTATAATATTTCACAATATTAATATTTTTACTGTATTTTATTTATATATATATATATTTTTTTATCATAAATGCTGTTGGTGAGCCTAAGAGACAAAACTCAAACCCTTCAAACTCCAAATTTTTGAATGGTCATGTTTGTATAAAAATTATTATAATTAATACTGCTATTGAAATAACTGCATGTATGTTTTTTTTAAAACCTTGAAATATCCGTTTTAAAATCATTCTGATTTCTAATAAGGCAAATGGCTTCTGTTTAATTGAGAGTTATAAAATGTACTATGTTTTCAGAATTGCGAGTTTATATCTCACAATTCTGACTTAACTCACATTTTTTCGAAAGAAAAAAAAAATTGCGAGATATAAACTTTTTTTTTTTATTGTGAAATTTTATCACACAGTTCAGAAAAAAATCTGAACTGCAAATTTATTATCTAGCAATTCTGACTTTATAAGTCGTAATTGTGAGTTTCCATCTTAGAATTCTGAGAAAAAAACTGAATTGTGAGATTAAAAAAAAACATCATTTAAAAAAAATTGAAAAAGAAAGGAAAGGAGGTGACGTGAGGCCAAGTATGGTGACCCATACTAGAAATTTGTGCTCTGCATTTAACCCATCCAAGTTCACACACACACACCGTGAACACACACCCGGAGCAGTGGGCAGCCATTGGGGGGTTCGGTGCCTTGCTCAAGGGACTCACCTCAGTCGTAGTATTGAGGGTGGAGAGAGTGCTAGTAATTCACTCCCACCACCGACAATCCCTGCCAGACCTGAGACTCGAACCCGCAACCTTTGGGTTACAAGTCCGACTCTCTAACATTAGGCCACAGCTGAAAACAGGTGAAAACAGGCTTCCACATTTCTAGGAGTATGTAACTTTAGTTAGCAGGTATGAAATCCAGCCAAAAGGGTGGCAAGCTTTAAGAGTAATGCAGGTGTACAGCTATCCAATGTAATTACAAGAGTGATATATCTACGACTGTGAATTCCACTCACTTAACTGCAGGGGGCTCCAAAGTCGAAAAAATACACAAAACTACATACAGGTGCTAAAAAAAAGAGCTAAAATGGTGATTTTAACCGCACCCAAGTGATTAATTGATAGCCCTCTTATAATTTGGTAAGACAAAGCAAACATTTTTTTTTTTGTCATTATTAAAACCAAGATTTGTCAGTAAGATCCAAGGTGACTTGCAGTGATGTGTTTGCCAACACTGGAATCACACTGGAGAAATAGGCCTACTTTTAAGCAATTCACCCAAGGGCATAACAGTGCCAGTCAAAACCTGCTCTCTCCAAAGCCATGGACAGACAGCATCACCCTTCAGGGATTTGAGGCACCAGCATCCCAGCCAAATTTCAACCACTTTTTATAGTTCACCCAAACTGTTATTATTTACTCACCCTCATGCCATTTTAATTTTTAATTTTCATTTTTAAACCACAGTAGTCCATGCTCTCCAGTAAAAAATAAACTGAAGAAGCGCTTCAATCAATCTTTTGTGTTCCACAGAAGACAGCCACACTGGTTTGAAACACCCGAGGGTGAGTAAATGACGACAGTATTTTCATTTTGGGATAAACATAAAAAATTCTCCACAGCAAAGTCTTCTCAGCACTTCTCTTCTCAAATAAAGCACAATCAATCTCTGATCACAGACATCTTAAAAGGTACTTCCTCCAAGGAACATTTCACTTGTCTGAAATCGCTTCAAGCTTCTTAAAATTCCATTCAATCAAAGCAGTTGCCAGACATCTGCACACTTCACGCCATACTTTTTCCTAACACCAATTTGGTTTTGATTAGATGACTTCGCTGTGTACCGGTATTTGAACTTTAACATCCAAAAACAACATCCAAGCAAGAAAACAGTGCAAGGCCCACAGAGCAATACATACTTTCACACCATCCCTTTGAAATATGACTTCCTGAACACAGCATTCCAGAATCACATTGTCATTCATCTCTTCTGCAAACATCTAATTAAATCCAGCCTCAATAGCCAGAGATGGAATCTACGTTTCTATGAAGTTTATCCAAAAGGAATAATCATGATAGCAAGATGAATATGCAATATGGCACTTTCCACGAACAAAGTGCACTCTGAATTGTTAGCGGTATTAGGTATTGCAAGTTAATAATTCATAGAAACATAAATATTGTTACACATTGTGAGCATAGCCTGATCAAACTTTTCAGTATTTCATATTTAATATACGTGTCCCTGGACCATGGAATCAGTCATAAGGGTCAATTTTATACATCATATAAATAAGCTTTCCATTGATGTATGGTTTGTTAGGATAGGAAAATATTTGGCCGTGATACAACTATTTGAAAATCTGGAATCTGAGGTTGCAGAAAAATAAATTGCCTTACAAGTTGTCCAAATTAAGTTCTTAGCAATGCATATCACTAATCAAAAACTAAGTTTTGATATATTTACCATGGGAAATGTATAAAATATCTTCATGAAACATGATCTTTACTTAACTTCCCTAATGATTTTTGGCATAAAAGTAAAATCAATCATTTTGACCCTTACAATGTATTTTTGGCTATTGCTACAAATATACCCATGCTACTTAAGACTGGTTTGTGACCCAGGATCACATGTATTGTATTGGTTATGCAAACTAGTTTTCAGAGCTGCTAATACCCTAAATTAATAAATGTGATCCTGGACCACAAAACCAGTCAGAAGGGTCAAATTTTTTTTATTTTATTTTTTTATTTTATCATCTGAAAGTTGAATAAATAAGCTTTTCATTGATGTATGGTTTGTTAGGATAGGATAATACAACTATTTGAATATCTGGAAAATCAAAATACTGAGAAAATCACCTTTGAAGTTGTCTAAATTAAGTTCTAAGCAATGCATATTACTAATAAAAAATTAAGTTTTGATTTATTTACGGTAGGAAATATACAAAATATCTTCATGGGACTTGACCTTCACTTTACAAATATACTGGTTTTGTGGTCCAGGGTCACAAATGTGAAGATTTTAAACAGCAGGGGGCAGCATTTTGTCCTACTTTCTTTACTTAAATGAAAACAGCCGTAAAACAATGACAACAAGCAATGCTTGCTTGAAATGTAGCTACAGATTCTTGCATAAATAATACAATTTTAAACAGTGGTATAAGCATAAACTGTTTTAATTTGATTTACTGTGTGTTTATTATTACTTGCGTCACTTTGTGAGTCTGGAAAGTATGCATTAACATAACACTAGAAACTGCGACAACACATTTCATTATGTGGACCTGCTGCTGAAATGCTGCCTAAAACACTATTCTTCTTTGCAGTAGGACAAAGAAGCTAGAAGGACTAGAGGAGTTCTAAAACACAAATGTTTACATTCAGTTTTTCCCCAGTGCTTTACACAAATTTATGCACATTTGAAATGGCCAAACACAAGATGTTTTGTTCCTTTGTTACAGGACAGCTATGATAATACGTATGTATTTTACAGTGTGAGTTTTCAGAATGGCATCACAGCAGGCGATGTATAAATGTTGAGTACTGATGTTGTCTTAATTGTCTTAACTTCACTTCAAAAGACTAAAAACATGCAATTTGAGCTACTTTGGATACAGACACTATACTCCATAATTACAACACAGCTCAGGGGAATGAAGGAAAGAATAGAATAGAGTGGAACGGCTGGAGTAGTGAGTGGCAGCGAGTGAAAAAGAGAGGGGGAAGGGCCACGCGTGAATCTATAAGAGCACAGGCATTGGCTTTATCCCTTGTGTGACACTCTCAGAGAAACAAACCCAAACCTCACCCACTCTCACACACAGTCACAGGACCGCTCGCTCAGGATGGCCACAGAGAGAAAATGCCACAAAGCATCAAACGTTGCTTTCTTAATCTGTCTTTTTGCTGTCTCCTTTCAAGGTGAGTACAATTTATTTCACTTTTGTATTCTTGCAGATGTTTGGACCCAAGTTTGCATTACTTACTATAAATTACCATTTCGGTCTTGCTACTAAGTATTGGTAACTATTAGAAAGAAAACTTTTAATGTAAAAGTTTGAGTGCTTGCTGTAATGCATGCATTTCTCTACTCCGCTCTGCTCGTTCGCTGTCTGCGAGGCTACCACACCCCTTCACATCACAGCCATACGCTGTAAATAAAGTTGATGAGTTCCCTCTCAAGTTAATGGCTTGGGATCAATTGATTCGCTCTCTCCCACACAGTGTATCTGTGCATATATTATATCACCAGGTGGCCGTGTGTGCGTCTGTATGTGAAATAAAGAGTCCATCTGTTGTTATTCCATTAGGCATAAAGAGGATTTTGCTAATTTGGCGGACTATGAAGCATCCAGGTGTTTAGAAGACCCTGGGCGGCAAAAGTTGTGGGCCGTATGATGTAATACATATTTCAGATTCAGTCAGAGACAGAAACAAACATTGATGTTTACAATGCAAGAGCTGCGCGGGGAAAACCTCAAATAGCAGATACAGTGGTGCAGAATTATTTTCAGAATCTATCTTTATTAATTATTAATATTTCCACGTTTTTTATTATTTATGTAATTTATGCTATTTATATTTATTTGTAATTATTTTTAAAATTGCATTAACTGTGTTTTTAATGTTATAAATGTAAAATAATTCAATTAAATTGAATTTATATTTAAGTTTACATATGTTTTTTTTTTCTTGTTTTAAGCCTATATCTATCTATAACTATTAAGATATTTTACTGTTTAAGATATTTTCTCTGAAACAATAACTGACAATTTTGTGCCTCGGTTAAATTCTGTTGATTTGGACTGTAGATTTTGTTACTGTAAAACAACAGAAAATATCTATTAAGAAAATGTTCGAGAAATACAGTAAGTTATGATTAACAAACAACATTGTGTTAAAATAAAATCAGATCAAATATGGGAAAATTGCTAAATATGAACCAATATTTGTTGACATTCTATTTCCATAAATATTTATGGAAGCCCGTTTTTGCCACTGAATAAAAAAATAAAAAAAAGGTTAGTGCAACTTCTCACAATTCTGACTTTTTCCTCAGAATTGAGTTATACAAACTTGCAATTCTGCATTTTTTCTCCGAATTGTGAAATATAAACTCACAATTGCGAGTTATAAAGTCGGAATTGCAACATATAAACTGAGAACATATCAGCCTTTTTTTTCTCCTCTGAACTGGATTTTATAACTCACAATTGCGAGTTTATATCGCACAATTCTAAGATAAAAAGTCAGAATCGCGAGATACAAAGTAGCAATTGCGAGAAAAAAGTCAGACTTGTGAGTTTATATCCCACAATTCTCACTTCATAACTCGCAATTGTGCATTTATGTCTCACAGTAATGAGAAAAAAAGTTCGAATTGAGAGTTTATATGACGCAATTCTGAGAAAAAAAGAATTACGAGATGTAAACTTGAAATTGCGAGAAAAGTCAGAATTGAGAGATAAAAGGTCGCAATTACCTTTTATTCAGTGGTGGAAACGGACTTCAAATATTAAACATTAAGTATAAAATGTAAAAAAAAAAATTATAATTAAAACATTTAAGTAAATAATAAATTTTAATTAAAGAAAAGTAGCATTATAAAAAAATATTGAAAATATTAAAGTTACATTAATATAAGTCCACAAAACAATAAACTCAACCATGCATTAATATGAAAAAATATCAATATTAAATATCAAATCTATTATTTCATCAATTAAGGTGTCAAAATACTCATTTCCATTTGTTTTAATCATCACATTATTCTAGTCATACAGTAAAGTATGTTTACTTTTCCAAGGCATACATGGGACAATGCATGCATTTCCTTGCATACTCCTTACAACCAAGAACAGCTTTCACTCTCATTGGCTGTGTTCCCATAACTCAGTTATTGTAGCTTAAAGGGGTATGAGCTCTGCTGAAATTGATGCTTTGGCAGAGAGTGAAGGGGTTGGGCTGCTGAAGGAGTATCTGATTAGAAACATAAGAGGCTGTCTTTCCTCCATATGTTTGCTGCCCTCTCTATGGGTGGAGACAATGTGGGCCCCACACAGGGCTGAGGGGTCAGAGGTCGGGGGGGCATGCTGTTAGAGAGAGAGAGAGAGAGAGAGAGAGAGGAGGAGGAGGAGGAGGAGGAGGAGGAGGAGGTTCAAACTTACATTCCTCCTTCCCTTTAACTGGATTGTTTGAGTCTCAAATTCCAGCATCCCTAAGGGAACGCTCAGTGTAGCAGCAGACGACCAGGCATCATTTAGTGGAGCACTGCAAAACTGAACAGAATGTTCTATATTTTTGTCAACCTCAGAGAGAGAAAAAAAATATATTAAGATGATGTACTGTCAACTAAATTTGACATTTTCTAATATAAGTTAGTAGGAAATCATGAACTAACATTGAAAAATACTCGTAAAGCTTTTATTAATCTACATTGTTATTTTTTTTTAGATTAAAGAAAAAATTGTTTTTTAAATAGTAAATGCTGTTTTACTAATAATGTAAACTAATTTTGTAAAATATACATGAGAGTCAACTTGCTGAATAGGCCTATACATACTGGTACTCAATTATAATAATGGGGATAAAATTGTATACAAACACTTAAATTACACTTAATAAAGTTATAATACTAACTTTACAATTACATTTTGTGAAATATAAACATTTGTTTGGTGGCTGACTGTCATAAAAACTAAATATTAAATATTGAAAAGCAGTAAAAACTATAATGAATATTTTATATGGTGCCAATTTTTAGAAATTATTCCTCACTAGAGTTCATTTTTTCTAGCTGACTAACGAGTTTATGGTCAACGAATATGTAATAAAATAATAAAAAATAAATAAAGGACAGAATTTCAAATCTGAGACTTCGTTTAATATCAAAAGTAACAAAGCACAAAATGTATCGCAATTTACTGGATGGAATTCTACAAAGACTACTCGATTCTTGGGATTTAGGAATAAATATTGTTTCATAAAAATGAGAACTGATTAAAATCAAGAAATCAGTATTTTTTTTCCAGCTCTGTTTTTATAATCCTGAAACAAATTGTGGTTTTCACAATAATATTAAACAGCACAACTGTTTTAAAACATTGACAACAATAAGAAATGTTTTGAGAGAACCAAATCAGCATGTTAGAATGATTTCTGAAGCATCATGTGACTGAAGACTGGAGTAAAGACTGCTTTACAAAAATAAATTACATTTTACTATACATCCAAATAGAAAACTCTGATTTTAAATTGTAATAACATTTCAGAATATTACCATTTTTAGAAGAATAAATACAGCCTTGGTGAGCAAACTTTTTGAGCAAAGACTTTTTGGCAGTTGTTATGCATTTGCTAAGGTGTTCTGAATCTGTTCTGTGGTTAGTGACTGCTAGGGTGAACTCAATTGTTGCTAGGGAATTCTAAGTGGTTAGCAACTGCTAGGATGTTCTGAATGGTTGCTAGAGTCTTTTGTATGAAGAGCCAATCCCCAAGCTTCTTTGACATTCTGGTTCACCTTCAAATGTAAGTCTATGGGATTCCTTCTTGCCCACCAGGAAAAATCGCAGGTCACTAAAAAAAGTTAATTCGTGACCGAGTTTTCAGGACATGTTCTTTGCCTTTGATAGGCAAAAGTGACAGATGTAGTTGAGACGGGGGATGGAGGCATATGCTCATGCATCTGCTGTAGTAAAAGCTGATCTCTCATAGCAGCTGACGAACTGTCAGTGTTATCAAGTGTGAAGCAGGGCATGATGTAGCAAGCGTTCTGTTGGCTCCGAGAGTAACTGCGATGTGGGACCTCGCCAAGTTGCGCGAGAAGCCTTGAGGATCACAGTCCAGATGTAGAACAAATACATACCACTTTATTGACACCCACACCCCTTCTGCCTTTCTTTCCTCACATGATAGGTTCCTTTATCATACCGTCTTCCCTACAGCTTAAAAGGAATCCATCCGATCCCGTTATTCAAGCATTCCTGGGGTTGGAATATCGAAACATTCCATGACTGGAAACTCCCAGAGGCTTTCAGGGAATGGCAGGAATAGTGAGAGAATAAAAGTTCTAACTTCCTGTTATGTGATGGGAAATATGGAGGGAAAGAGGTGAAGATGGGTTGAGGAATGGGGGGATGGGGGTGAATAGATATAACATCTGTGTGGAAGGGGGTTGTAGAAATGTTCCCTATGGTTGTAAGAGACTCATTTGTAATGTCGGGGGTGGTGCGGGAGTGAATTGGCCTACATGTGTTTACATTTGTGTAGACAATTATTGACATCAACTTTCACCTTTATTATTTTGTTTTTCTAAAACAAACATTTTTGGAAAAATGATGAACATCAATGTCCATAATTAAGAACAATTGTCAAACTAAATTTTACAATACATTTTTAAATAAAAAAAAATATTACATACAAATAATCTTAAAGGAGAAGTTCACATCTAGAACAAAAGATTACAGATAATGTACTCACCCCTTGTCACCGAAGATGTTCATGTCTTTCTTTCTTCAGCCGTGAAGAAATTAGGTTTTTTTAGGAAAACATTTCAGGATTTTTATCCATAGAGTGGACTTCTATGGTGCCCTGATGGCTTCTATGGCTTCAAATGATCCCAAATGCAATTGTAAACAATCCGAGCCGAGGAAGAAGGCTGAAACGAGCTTTTTTTTTGTTTTTTTTGTTTTTTACAATTTATATTAGTGGTGGGCCGTTATCGGCGTTAACGTGCTGCGTTAACGTGAGACTCATATCGCGCGATAAAAAAAATATCGCCGTTAATCTATTCTCAAAGTTGGGTTGGGAGCTGGGTCTAAAATACGCAAGATATGATGACTTTCACTTTTATATTTTAGCGCGGATGACGTATATCTAGTTGAATTGCAATGTAGGGGGCGAGAACGAGTCTTCAACTTCTGTTAAATTACCACATCAAATGAGACGCGCAGACATGGATGCAGTTATGAAGCCGCTTCAGGGCAGGTGCGTGCTTTGCTAGACCCTTTTTACTGGGGCACGTGCCCCAGTGAAAATCTGCTGTGCCCCAGTAAAATCTCAAGTTTGAGTTATAATTTACTTTGATAATCCCGAAATAAAGACATTATACTATATGCAACAACTGAATTGACGCTTCTAAAAGCAACGCAGTTTATTGGAAGATGCACGCAGATAGGCTATCCATACCCGCGCGCCTGTATATTTTACTGGAACGCGCACGTCGTACAGCCTTTTGCGCAGAAGTACTTGGTTACACAAGTTTGTATAGTTAATTGTGTTTTAAATGCAATTGTCAAGCAGTTTGTAATGCATTTTGGAAACAGGAGATGAGCGCCTGGTCTAATGCGCCACCTGGCTTGAGAAACCCGTTCTCAAAGACTTACTTTTAGTCATTATTTGGGTAGCACACATATTCTGAATGCTTTCAGAAGAATTCAAATTAGCCATTTTAATCTAGATTAAAAAAATTAATCTATGCCCACCACTAGTATATACATTTTAACTTTTTAACGCTCGTCTTGTCTTGTTCTGCCTGAACTGTTTTTTCCAGTTCAATGCAGTTAGCCCTCAACTTCAAAAATCATTTTAAAATCATCCTACATCGCCGCAGAAGTACCAACCCAGTGTTTGCAAAGTGAACATGCAAAGAAGATTAAAACACACTTAACAAAAAAAATAAAACATTGATGTAGGATGATTTTGAAGTTGAGGGAGAAAATGAGATGGAAGTTTTTCGACATACCCTAACTGTCTCGAACTAAACAGAGTTCAGGCAGAGCAAAACAAGACGCGCATTTGAGGTTAAAAGGTATGTAAATTGTAATAATAAAAAAAAAAAATAACCAATCGTTTCGCTAGAAAGAGCCTTCTTCCTTGGCGTTTACAACTGCATTTGGGATCGTTTGAAGCTGCATTTAAACTGCATTTTGGAAGTTCAAACTTTGGGCACCATAGAAGTCCACTATATGGAGAAAAATAATATTTATCCTATATTTTCCTCAAAAAACATAATTCCTTATGACTGAAGAAAAAAAGACATGAACATCTTGGATGACAAGGGGGTGAGTACATTATTTGTAATTTTTTGCTCTGGAAGTGTACTTTTCCTTTAATTTTCCTTAAAGAGATAGTTCACCCAAAAATTAAAATTCTGTCAATGCTTTCATTTTTCTGTGAAATACAACGTTTTATTTAATATTTTTTAAAGACTATTGAGAATAAAGAATATCCAAACACTGGAGCCCATTGACTTACATTGAATGGACAAAATTTCTTCTGTGTGTTCCACAGAAGGTCACACAGGTTAGGAATGACTTAATGCTGACTGAATTTTCATTTTGGGGTGGACTATTCCTTTAATTTGGCTCATTATGAGGTTTTAATGTCTAACCCTTCCCTCTATTTTAGGCAGATATTCATTCCCAGTGACCCTAATGCTAACACTTCTCTACCACTCACTATTTTGTTTTGAGGTGCATTAAATTTGTGCCACCATAACAAAAATGGGGAAAGAAAGCTCATTCTTGTTCTCATGTGAACACAAAATCTTTTTTCACATCACAACTGGGTCACTAATATCCCTTCTGGCAAACTGAAGCCATGCTTTCATATGATTCTTTGAGTAATGGGCTCTATTGTGCCTTCCCTCTATACAGGCCACTGTTATTCAGAGCTAGTGATATGGTTTAATTTATTCTTTCAACAACTGAACTATGTAGCGCCTTCAGAGCAAAGTCTTTAATGCTTTCAAAGTAGTTTCTACATGATTCGTTTCAGTGTTTTCTGTAACACTACCAATGCTCAGTTGTTGTTTTTTTACTGTTCTTTTAATGTATGCTTTATATAAAATAACTAAATTACATAGCAAGCTATAATAATATTATCTTTTTTTATATAATATCTATCCAACGGACGCAGACATTTGTACATTTTATAGGTCTGGCTTCTAATCTCATCCGCGTCCAGCTATTTTTAGCTGTACAAAGTAGCTTGTTTTGCTGCTTGATATTGCAAATTAGTGTGTCTTAACATATTATTTTATGTATCTTTTTAATTACAAGCAAACCGATTTATAGTGAAATTCTTAGTAGTGTATTCTTCTAATTATTTCCCTGTAGTGAATAATGAACCAGAAGTCTCATCCATAGGCTTACTTGAATTGCGATTAAGAAAAAGGTGGATATAAAATGTCTAATTAAGCAATTGCTTTCGCTATACAATGACACGCACACAAAATCAGTGTCTATTCAACAAGACAATCACTGAACAATCAATACCAGACACAAGTCACCGCAGTGTTGAAAACAAGACCAAAGAGTGACAATATAGATCTCTTAGAAATGCATGTGAGAAAACAAACCCTGGAATGAAAACTTTTGCTGCCTTTGCAATGGGCCTTGCACAAGGGTCCAAAAGTTACTTAAGTGACAATAGTCAAAGTGTACTGTACATTAGGTTGCTATCACCTAAAGACACACAATGCTTTCTATAGCACAGGACAACAGCTGAGATGGGCAAGTGTGTTACATATTCCAGTAAAATTAATGTTACACTCTTAAAAATAAAGGTTCTTTATTGGCATTGATGGTTTCATGAGGAACCTTGAACATCCATAGAACCTTTCAAATGCAGAAAATATTCTTAGTAGTCAAAAAAGGTTCTTTAGATCAGTGTTTCTCAACTCCAGTCCTCGGGACCCACTGCTCTGCACATTTTGTATGTCTTCCTCATTTAAGGCACCTGATTTTGATCATCAGCTCATTAGTAGAAAGATTCATGAACTGAACTGAGTGTGTCAGACTCAGAAACATACAAAATGTGCAGAGCAGTGGGTCCCGAGGACTGGAGTTGAGAAACACTGCTTTAGATTGTTAAAATGTTCTTTTAAAAGCTTCTTTTAAGAACTGTTTACTGAAAGGTGAACAGAGGAACCAAAAAATGGAGCAAAAAAGTGTAGCATGGCATCTCAATTTTATCCTCTACGTTGTTCTTTTGTTCTTCAATTGTCCAAAAACCCTCATGAGAACAAAATGCTATTTTTTGATATTTTTGACTGTATGTTGTATTGATGTTACTTTGTAAGTTCTTACATCAGAATATTGGTTTCTGGGAGTTTTAAAGCACCAGGATGGTTTTGAAAGGAACTAGATCAGCGGTTTCCTGTTTTTTATTATTCTAAAGAGTTAATTTATATACATTTCACCTCTGCATATAAACAGGTTGTGCTTTATCACAACTGCTGAAAGATAAACTTCATTAAAACCAATCCATCTGTCAGATTACAGGAAGGATGGAAGGAAGTGAAGCAGAGTAAATGATTCCAGCCGAGGGTCAGTTTAGGGTTATCTCTTTGTTATCTTTGCACTGAAATATATCTAATATAATGTTTTGACTCAGCAAGCTTTCCACTCTGCAAAGCAAATCTTTAAGACAAAAAAAACTGTCTTGGTTAAGATGTTTGCAGTTGCTCTGTTTGCAAGTGCCTCGAAATTAAATTAAACCATCAAAACAATACCAGACACAGAAACACACACGCCTGATACCACACACATTTGTCCAATTAATACGAAGGGAAATAAACAAAGCCGTATCAGGCTGGTAGGAGCCCAGGGGGAGCGAGTGAATGAGTAAATGCCGCTGAGGTGAGGTCATGTTAGGAACGAGGGGCTCGGAGAAGCAAGGGGGCGGATTTTGGAGTAGAGGAGGAGGAGAAAACAAGATTTAAATGTACCCATCTGGTGACTTCAGCTCACGGTGATGGAAACAAAATCCTTGGCATGAATTAATCTGTAACGTCAGAAACCAAAGGAACAATTTACCACTCAGTAAAGCTTGTGCTTTCATAGCTCAGGAGTCTTAAACACAGAAATAACTGAAACAATTGCTGGTATGCGGCTAGAATATACAACTGCTTTACCAGTAAATTTATATAAGCTATGATTTTTTTATATTAAAAGTTATACTGAAAACTTATGGAAACCTGACCACAGTATCTCTTTTGAAGGTCTAGAGACACATGTCTAAGGTCTTTCTCTCAAGAGAACAAGGTAAAAGTCATTTGTGACCCTGGATGACAAAACCAGTCTTAAGTAGCACAGGTATATTTGTAGCAATAGCCAACAATACATGGGTCAAAATTATTATTTTTATTTAATTTTTATTTTAAAATCATTAGGATATTAAGTAAAGATATCAAAACTTACATTTTGTTTAGTAATATGGATTGCTAAGAACTTCATTTGGACAACTTTAAAGGTGATTTTCTCAATATTTCGATTTTTTTCCACCCTCAAATTCCAGATTGTCAAATAGTTGGATCTCGACCAAATATTGTCCTGTCCTAACAAACTATACATCAATGGAAAGCTTATTTAATTAATTATTTAATAAATCTCAGTTTAAAAAAAAAAAACTTTATGACTGGTTTTGTGGTCCAGGGTCACATTTGCTGTCTTTTTAATCTTAGTACTAATAACTGAGATATTAAAGAGTTTACATTTGTGCTTTTTTTTTTTCGCTTGGGAACATGCAAAAAGCAAGTAAAGGAATTGAAATAGATTTCAGAGATAATGAAAACAATATTTTTAAAGATAATTTTCACAGCAAACCTCTCCTGTCAGTAGACAGGAGGAATAGTTTCTTTACATTTCTTTAGTCAGCGATACTAATAAAAATGTCCTGCAAGTGACTGAGAGTTTTGATGACAAAGAATTTAGTGTTTTAGTACCTATAAACTCCCAAGTTTAAATCTTCTCACTGAATCAGCAAAGTGTATTACACAGAAATGGAATGTATTATTCTTGGGAAGCTACCTATACCTGCTTATAAATCTAATTTACAAAACACTTAGGGACGAATTCACTAAACAGTTATGCCTCCACAAACTAACACTCAAACCCGGTTTAAAAGATGGGGAATTGCATCGTGCAAATTGCATTCAGAGCTAATCTTTGGCAGTGTTTTTGCCATTACCGATTTGCATAACTCTTTTAGTCAAAACAAACCAGAGCATCCAAATAAACCCATTCGTTCTTAGTGCATTTCCCCTTGAAACCTTAGCATGGAAAAATCTAGATGCTACAATTACATACACTGCATTTAGACTTATAAATATAATAATACAAGCAGAAGAAAAGCATCTGAGACAGAAATCACTACTATATCATACATCAGCACTTGTCATGACTATTTAATTTACAGACAAAGTAAAACCTGGAAAATCTGGTAAAAAAATTAAAGGAACACTATTCACAGTTAACTAGTTGCTTATTAGCTTGTACAGTTGAGGTCAAAAGTTTACATACACCTTGCAGAAGCTGCAAAATGTTAATTATCATACAATCATACAAAATGCATGTTTTTATTTAGTACTGACCTGAATACGATAATTAAGGTCGTATTCATAAGTCATTTACATGTAGTCCACAAGAAAAAATAGTTGGGTTTATAAAAAATAATCCAGTTCAAAAGTTTACATGCGCTTGATTCTTAATACTGTTGTTACCTGAAGTCCCTTGTTTGTCCTGAACAGTTAAACTGCCTGCTGTTTTTTTTTTTTTTTTGTGTGTGTATTTGAACCCTTTCCAACAATGACTGTATGATTTTGATATCCATCTTTTCACACTAAAGACAACTGAGGAACTCATATGCAACTATCACAGAAGGTTCAAATGCTCACTGATGCTCCAGAAGGGAAAGCAATGCATTAAGATCTGGGGGTAAAAACTTTTGAACAGAATGAGGATGTGTCTATTTTTCGTATTTTGCCTTTAAATATTCTATTTATTTTTATTTAGTACTGCTCTTCAGAAGCTACAGAAGACACATGTTTCTGAGAATACAAAATAAGTAAAATTTACCCTGATCTTCAAATTCAAAAAGTTTTCACCCCCTGGCTCTTAATGCGTTTGAACCTTCTGTAATAGTTGCACATGAGTTCCTCAGTTGTCCTCAATATGAAAAGATGGATGTCAAAATGTTATTACCTACTACCAACTACCTTACTTACTATCATGCAGCAAATTAGCAGTTCATATAAAGGAAAGCGCTACATGAAATCTCCTTTGCTGACTACCGAAACTTTGAAAAATGCCTAAATTGTTGTGTAACCAAACAAAAGATTGATTGGAATTAATTAGCCTGTAAAGTGAATTTGAGAATATATATTTTTTGCGTGCTTAAGAAAATTATGCAAATAATGCTAAATGATCATTTCATCATAATGGATGGAACGGATGTCTTAGAGCGCACTAAATCATCCTGACAGTGATCTGAGTACTGTCTCGCTTTAGGTTTCATGTGTATCATGCTGAGTGCTGACACATGACCGAAGACAGAAAAAGGCCTCTCTTTTAAAATAGAATCACTCCTTTATTCAAAACATCTCTAGCAGAAAATCTCATAAACCACTTTTTTTCAGCACATAATCATGTGCAAATGAGAAATGGCTCCAGAAAGTCTTAAATAAGAGTCTTTTATGTCCTCTTTCCATCTCTCTGCCTCCTTTTCTTTGGCTATTCTTCTCTTTTTAACCTCTGACTGACTCTCTCTGTGGCGTCCAGAGGGGAGTGTGTTGAGGCAGAGATGGGGTCAGAGGTCAGGACCTCTCGTGGCAGGGAGGAGGGGAGAGGTTACGGTTTTATTAGCTCAGTCTGTGCTGATGTATCCACGCTCAATCAGTCTATTAATTACACACAGCAAATTTAACTCATTGATTCAAACCAGTGCAGCCTTTGGCAGAGCTGTTCAGAAATTAGGTCAGTGTTCATTCCTCTGGCTCTGACAAACATTATGCAATTTAATCGACTTGACGCTAAGCTTACCTCTGAATTTCAAAGACTTGTAAAGTTTGCCACTCAATTTAATTAGTTTCGACGCAGCCAATTGAACACAGTCAGTTACGTTGTCTTTTAGCTCTCTAGTCAAAGCAGGACCAGCTTCGCCAACTCCAGCACCAGCAATATTTTAAAGGAAGCATAAGATTAATGTTTGCCAGCCAGATTCAAACTCACGTCACCCACATAAGCTCCATGGCTCAACGTGTTGACTCTAACACTAGTTACCAAATTATCCAAAGTTATAGTTTTATCCAATTACCATTAAAACAATGATACTATGGTTTATTGTTACAATTTAGCATCATTACGCCGGTCTTCAGTGTCACGTGATCCTTTAGAAACCATTCTAATATGCTGATTTGCTGCTAAAGAAACATTTCATATTTTTTTTCAATATTGAAAACAGTTGTGCTGCTTAATGGAAACTGCTTTTCCAGGAATTCTTGATAAAAAGTTCAATGTATCTGCATTTATTTGTAACAGATTTTTTCGTAACAACGTACAAGTCTTTACTATCACTTTTGAGCAATTTAATGCATCCTTGCAGAATAAAATTATTAATTTCTTGCTCAGATCCCTCCATCAATTTAAGTCTATGGTATTTTTTGCTCATTTTATCATCTGCCAAAGAAAGATTGTATATTAGACAAACGCAGCTCTGATAACTTTTACCTTATATTTTAGCTGTGATTTGTGAAGATGTGTATGAACAAGTGGACCGCTTCTTCCGTGGTGATGGTGATCCAGTCCTTCCAACAGTCAAGGTGTACAACAAAGGTAAAAAAAAGAAAAGAAGAAAAAAATCCATGTTAAACTAAGCAAACAATTAAATGAATAATTAATACATTAATGAATCAATAGAGGTGCTGTTTGATCATGATATCTTCTATGCATTCTTTGTAATTAAAAACGTTAATCATTTTAAATTCCTTTTCCTTTGTTTTCTCTCGAGTTTTGGAGCTAACAATCTGATTAACTTATACAGCATTAGTCAGCAAACAAGCAATAAAACCATCTAGGTATTTACAACCAAAACAGGTGATGTCGTTGTTTGAAGTGACATTATAATTCAAGTTTGGTTTGCATTAAATGCAATATAAATACTAAATAAGTACAAATATTTGTTTTGCCGACTGGTATAATTTCTAAAAAGTAGAATTTACCTCATTACACTATGACCATGTTTTTCACATTCAGACTTAAACTGTATGAAAAAAAACATCTCTTTGAAAATGACCAAAACATTAGATCAAGTAATAAGTATATTTCCCTCACAGAAGATCATCAGGTCCAGATTTTCATTTTCCCCACCATGTCACCTGATTCAGAGACCTCAGAGATGCCACAAGATGAGACCACAGAGCCAACTCAACCTGACACACAAACCCCAGATCAAACAGACCCAAACACACCTGAAAAAAACAGTGTGACTTCTAAGGTGAGGACACTTCATACTGTACCTCTTTAACATTATGTAAAAAAAAAAAAAAAAAAAAAAAATTGTCAAGTTCTATCAACAAATGATGTGTGCTGTTAGATTAAGAAGACTTCTAGTCTTATATACGTGTTGATTTTGCAGGGCAACGTGGTCTGTGTGGATAAAATACCAGAGCGATACAAAAATAATGTGCTGCTGAAACTAAAGGCCTCCTCCACATGTGTAAGTACTGGTCTGGATTTATCCTGTGATAATTGGGTAGAATCTGGGGAAATAATATTATATAACAGCAGCAGTGCTGATTCTAGATCCATTCTGGCTAGTTTAAAAAGGCCGAAATGAGCTTACCTAAGCTTTAGATAAGCTTCAACTATAGAGACTAAAACAGATCAGTACTCAACACTGGTTCTCAAAGGGTCATGAAAACCTTTTTTATAATCCTTTTGATGGGCCAAGAAGCTGTAAAACACGGTTACATTCACTATATGAATAAATCGCATTTGTACCAAACTCTTACAAAGCAAAAAAAAACACTCTCCTTTGATTCATTTCTCTCAGTTAATGCATGCAAAGTCAAAGCAAATCAACACATGCTGGCATGAATAATTAGGCGAAGTGTCTTCTCTTAGGATCAGAAAACTTTCTTTCTTCGGTTGTAAAGAAATTATGTTTCTTGAGGAAGACATTTCAGGAATTATCTCCATATAGTGGACTTCAACGGTGCAACAAGTTTGAACTTCCAAAATGCAGTTTAAATGCAGCTTCAAAAGGCTCTAAACGATCCCAGCCGAGGAAGAATGGTCTCATCTAGCGAAACGATGGGTCATATTCAAAACAAATTGACAATTTATATACTTTAACCTCAAATGCTTGTCTTGTCTCGTCTCTGTGGTGCACATGCGTAGTCTGTGTAATCCAGGTAAATGCAGTTAGGGTATGTTGAAAAACTCCTGTCTTGTTTTCTTCTTCAACTTTAAAATCATCCTACATTGCTGTTTTACCTTTTTTTTGTAAAGGGTGTTTGATCTTCTTTGCATGTTCACTTTGTAAACACTGGGTCTGTACTTCTGCAACGATGTAACAATTTTAAAGTTGGGGAAAAAACAAGATGGGAGTTTTTCAACATACCCTAACTGTTTTGAACCGGGAAAAAACAGTTCACGCAGACATAGTCAAGAAAAGCGTTTGAGGTTAAAAAGTATGTAAATTGTCAGTTTGTTTCAAAAATGGCAGATCGTTTTGCTAGATAAGACTCTTCTTCCTAGGCTGGGATCATTTAGAGTTCTTAAAGCTGCATTTAAACTGCATTTTGGACGTTTAAAATGGGGGCGCCATTGAAGTCCACTATATGGAGAGAAATCCTGAAATGCTTCTTTGCGACTGCAGAAAGAAAGACATGAACATCTTGGATGACAAGGGGGTGAGTACATTATCTGTAAATTTTTGTTCTGGAAGTGAACTACTCCTTTAAACCCGGAAGATGAAAGTAGCACAAAAAAAGCTAAAAATTAACCAGTTTTCTCCAACAATTAAAATTAACAGATGCTAACATTGTCATATATCATGTGCAACACAAACACCTCTGCTAAAATCTCAGAAAAAGTAGTCCGGGGTTTTATGAACCTTTAAATATTAGCATCAAGTAACAAGTACGTTGCAAGTAGCCTACCTGCACCCACAACATGATTATAAAAAAAAAAAAAATAAATAATAATAATAATAATAATATATATATATTATATAAAACCATTACAGTTTTATGTTAAATTGCAAATTATATATTACAAAAATGTAAATATAAATAAATAAATAAACAAACATTTAAATTGTAAAGCATTTAGACATAATAGTAGATTTTGTAGTATACTGTATGGTGTTTTTAACAAAAACAAGCATTGCATTAATGTAATACAAAAAAGCAAAATAATAATAATAATAATAGCCTACTAACATAGTAGTGAGACATAGAGACTAAAACAGTACTATAACATAGTAATGAGAATTGTCTTTAAAAACTGTGGAAATTAGAAAAAAATAAAAAATAAAATAAACTGTACTGTGACCTTCCCATGTTTTCATGAGGATCACCCATTAGCAATGACTCAGACAAACCCACACACCTTTCAAATTTCAGAAAACCCACACTAAAGTGTGATCAGCATTTCAGAGCCTTTAGTCACAGACAAAACAAAAGAAAGACTGCTAGCTGTATCTTCCTTTTGCCAACTGTGACATTCTACAAGATGTCAAAGTCTTTTTATAAGTCATCCTATAGAGACCCTAATAAGTGTACTATGCTATGTGCTAAGGTCTCACTGGGTGGACCCATCATAGAGGCCTTGCGGCCTGCACATCAATGGCATTCCGTTACATGCTATGGGCGGCGGCACTTCGGCATTCATGCCAGGAACTCTGCCAAAATACACAGTCGGGCCTCTAGGTTTAGTTTCAGAGCCAGTAAAGAGTCTCAATAGAATAAAGTATCTACTACGAGTAGTAAAACAGAAAAAAAAAAAAAAAAATCAAGAAAACACACACACACATCATGAATGAGTAGTGTATGTGATTAAAGCAGTCTTCATGACTACTGATTTTAGCTAAAATTGAAAATGAGTTTGACACTTATTTTACATTTTTGCATTAATAATACTTTAAATTTTTGAAAGTTTGCTCAGTTTTTTAGCAACATAATTATCGATTTTAGTATTTTATATTTTTTTTATATTATTTCAGTGTAAATCGTAAGGTTTATAATCAAAATGGCATATTTTTATGAAACTCTTATGGGAATTGTTCTATTCGCCTATGTTGCCTTGGAGAACCATGATTGAGTGGAAGGGGAAGCTGTTGCTATGAGAGGAAACCTGAACATACAGGCTTCGTATTACACCACATTCCAGGAAAGCATGAAATATGATAGACAGAGAGAGAAGGAAAGGGGAGAAAAAGAGAAAAAGGCTAAATGCATCACTCTGCTTTCTTTTCCACAGGTTTACATGTTGAATAATTACATTTGTATATAAAGTGTCTTACACTTATTCCAAAAAAACTTTTGTCCAATAGGAAGAGACTAAAATCAGGATACAGAGTGTTCTAGAACATCTCTGCAGTGAAGACTGCAAACTTGAAATCTATCAGAAAGACAACACTGATGAGATCATTGTCTTTGGAGACAGCATTGAAGGTTTGTATTGTCTTACTGTTGTCATTTCTTTGCTTGTTTTATATTTGCTGAATATTATACCGTACCACAAAAATGCTGTTATCAAGTCATGAAATTACCAAATAGTAATCAGTTCATTAAAGTTCAGTTTAATTGAACTTCATGAGTGTGAATTTGACTTGAAATAGGCCCACCCCACAAAATAACAAAGTTATAAAAATTTTATAAAATATACACTACCAGTCAAAAGTTTTTGAACAGTAAGATATTTTTATCTTCTGCTCACCGAGCCTGCATTTGTTTAATCCAATAATAATAAAATAATAATGCTGAAAATTTAGATTTGATCACAGGAATAAATTACATTTAAAAATATATTCCAACAGAAAACGTTTATTTTGAATAGCAAATATAAGTGATATATATATATATATATCACTGTTCAAAAACTTTTGACTGGTAGTGTATAAATCTAAAATTATAAATATGAAAAACAAAAAAGTCTATAGATGGCATTTCATTTCAAACATCCATCTATCCCCAATATTTAACATTTATCTTAAAATTCTAGTTAAAAATCTAAAAACTTCTACACACTGTTATCTTACTTTAAATTCAGAAATTGAATTAGAATTAAAATTCTCCACAGACTAAATGTATTGCCAAAAAACACAAATAAAAATCAATAAGTGACTATATTTTGGGTGCACGTTAAATATTTCAGTGATGTTAATAACTACATTAAAGTATGTTCTTTTTATTTATTTTTTTGTTTCATAAAGCTGATCCTGAAGGAATGGCTGGAAAGTTCAACAACGACAACATCACCGATAAGGTCAGCAACAAACAAAAGTTTCTCATGTAATCAAGTGGGTGAAAAACAGTGAATGCACATGTACAAAAGTAAGTGTGCAGTGGTTTAATAAAGCGTTACTCCCAGATTCCAGTCCATATGAATAACACACACCTTATTACGCCTCTCAATTAGAAACGCTGCATATTTTACCATGTGGTTTAGTTTAGAGTTAAATTTGGAATGAGGTAAGGCTGTAACTCATTATAAGGGTAAACAGCTGCACTGACAATTCAGATTAACACACTATATGACGCTTCACACAAACCTAATTCACACAATATTACAACACAAACCTATCAAAACAATGTTTTTGAAATTTTTTCTGTGTCTAGGTGGAAGTAGAGGAGGCGGTATCTCGCACGGGCCAGCGCTCAAAAATTGTCCTGATCTCGCTTCTGATCACGGGTTTGCTTCTTGCTGCTTTGCTAATTGCTGGATACTTTCTAAAGACTAATCGAGCCCAATCGAAAGGGCTACGACTGGTGAGTGTGACCGTCTAATCACAGCACTTTCCAAATGAATCAATATTAGGGTTAAAGTAGGATCAATGCTCAGTATATCTATCCAATGTCTCGTCTCAATCAAGGCTGAAGAGTCCTTTCAAGTGGATCAAGAGAACCAAGGCAACACACTGCTATCTGTAGCTCCTCTGCCTCAACAGGAGCCTTTGGATAAGCCCATCATCAATGGAGAGTCTCCAGAATCTCCCCCCACCAATGGACACTCCGCCTCCCAGACACAAGTGGCCGATACTCCGATGTAAAAGACTCGGCGTGAACAAACATCATGGGTTATCATACACAACAACATTAAGTGTGATAAAAACTGTGGCAGAGATGATGCTGAGAAAAACAATGATGAAAGTACGAGAAACTTATGTGAAAAGACTGATTGCTGGGCAGCCTTTTGTGTAAACACAAGAGATAAAAGAACCAAATCTGTTCCAATTGGGCCTGCAATGTTAGCAGACGAATAACCTTTCAGAAACCACATCCATTATATAAAAACATCAAACATTCACGCTTTCAAATATGTTCGGATTCCACCAGTGCAAAAATTCTCTTCAGATCTTTCATGCTTAAGGAATTTGTAAACTGCATATAATGAATGGGATTTGTATTGGACATTCAGATGAGCCAAAATTGGAAGTGTGTACAGTATTCATACTGGGAAAGCATTATCAAGTCTACAACTGCTGCTTTACATAATCAAGCATGTTTGTTAACATTAACGCATTAGGTATAATGAAACATGAAATAATGAGCAACAGCATTTATTAATCTAGGTTCATGTGAATTTCTACATATACAGCAGGACACTTTTTTTAATCCTATCAAGTTGTTTGAATGAATGAGTTAAATGAGAAGTTCACTTTCAGAACAAAAATGTACAGATAATGCAATCACTCCCTTGTCATCCAAGATGTTCATGTCTTTCTTTGAGTCGTAAAGAAATTGTTTTTTGAGGAAAACATTTCAGGATTTTTCTCCATATAGTGGACTTCTATGGTGCCCACGAGTTTGACTTCCAAAGTGCAGTTTAAATGCGGCTTCAAACGATCCCAAATGTGGTTGTAAACAATCCCAGCCAAGGAAGAATGGTCTCATCTAGCAAAATGATTATTTTGGTTATTTCAAAAAAAAAAAAAAAAAAGAATTATATACTTTTTAATCTTTTTAATGCTCATCTTGTCTTGCTCTGCCTGAACTCTGTCAAAAAACGCTCATCTTATTTTCTCCCTCAACTTCAATAAGCAGAAGTACCGACCCAGTGTTTTCAAAAAAGGTAAAACAGCGATGCAGGACCATTTTTAGGTTAAGGAAGAAAATGAGATGGGACTGCCTTGAACCGGAAAAAAACAGAGTTCAGACAGAGCAAGACAAGACAAAAGGTTAAAAAGTATATAAATTCTCATTTCTAAAAAAAAAATAATAATAACCGATAGTTTCAATAGAGAAGACCCTTCTTCCACAGCTGGGATCTTTTAGAGCACTTTGAAGCCGCATTGGAAGATCGGGGGCACCATAGAAGTCCACTATATGGAGAGAAATCCTGAAACGTCTTCCTCAAAAAACAATTCCTTTAAGACTGAGAAAAGAAAGACATGAACATCTTAGATGACAAGGGGGTGAGTGTGTTATCTCTAATTTTTTGTTGAAATTTAGTGAATGTCTCCTTTGAGTAATGGTGTTTTTATGAACCAACATTTAATTGGATTATTAAATGCTAGAAAAATTGTTCATATCAAAGTTATTCATAATATCGAATGCATTAATGTTAACGAACTGAACCTCATTGTGAAGTGTTATCCTTATAGCACTTATTCGGCATTCTTAAAAAATTTTAAATTCTTAAAATCTTAAAATTAAGATTCTTCTTAGCTAAACTGAGGTTATCAACCCTGGCCTTTCACTCACATAAATGTAGTCTCATTTTCAATCACCTGTGTTAGCATTTTGCATTTGCCACTCTTGATTTGATTCATTTCAGTAAGGTTCAGGACATTCATGCATTTCAGATGTTTTTGCATTTGCCAGATGCTTTTATCCAAAGCAACTCTTGCATTCAAAGTACATTTAATCAGTATGTGCGTTTCCTAGAAACTAAACTCAGGACCTTGGCATTTCTAGCATTTTCTCTACAAGCTGAGCAATGAGAAACTTTGTAAAAAGTAAAAAGCTTGCGTAGTAGAGTGATAACGCAAGCATTGCTAAGAATCTTGAGTGTCAGACGTCACTCACTAAACACATTTGCAAATGTTGATGAATCATTGCAACAAGCAACAAACAAAACAACCCCTACAACAAATGACTAATTTTACCTTTACACCTTTTGTAATTGCATATATTTTTATACAAAGTATATTTTGTTTTATACTTTTTTTGATTTGGTGTGTAATCTAGACATTCAGTTACTCCGAAAAACATGAAGATGAAGATGTAGGACTGTTGTTTAGCATGTGTAAATGTATGTGTACGAGTGAATGCTTCAGTTTACTGTTGAGAAGGCAAGTTTATGAACCGCTACAGAATAAAACACAATTTTCATAAATTTTGAACACCATATCAATAATTTAGAGTGATTAGCATAGTATGTTTTTTACTGTAATTATCTTGACATTCTGAGAAATCTTGAAAAATTAAATAAACTTCTGTTTAAGTCACATTTTAGTATTTTTAAATCAATTCCAACGAAATCCCGGAATTTATGTGCAATCGTCCACACATAAAATGCATGAATATACAATATCTTGCAAATTTTCAAGTTCTTTTAATGAACACTACCAGTCAAAAAATTTTGAACAGTGGGATTTTTTTTTATGTAGGATGTTTTTTAAAGAAGTTTTTTCTGCTCACCAAGTCTGCATTTATTTGATCCAAAGTACAGAAAATACAGTAAAAATTTAAATAACTGTTTTCTATTTAAATATATTATAAAATGCAAATTATTCCTGTGATTTCAAAGCTGAATTTACTCCAGTCACATGATCCTTCAGAAATCATTCTAATATTTTTTTTGAGGTTTCTTTGACGAATAGAACATTCAGAATAACAGCATTTATCTGAAATAGAAAGAGTTCATAACATTATAAATGTCTTTATCATCACTTTTAATCAATAATAAATATATGTAACAAATAAATGTAGGCTTGATGAGCAGAAGAGGCTTCTTTAAAAAAACATTTAAAATATTCCTGCTAGTGTAGATGTGACTAAAGAGAAGAAACAACATTATAACCTGCCACCTAAAAACCAAATCACTTCATTTGGACAAAAATGCAGTCACTTAGGATTCATAAATCACATACATCTTTGGCTTTGAATGGTTGTTTAAGTAAACGAGTAAATCTACTGAGGCTATAGTACAAAGAAAACACTAGTAAGGCAGTAGAAATGTCCCCTGGGCCACATCAAACTTGCTACATACATGAGATTTCTGTAGATTCACACGGTCGTGGGATCAAGCGAAGTGTGTTAAACCCTCTGTGGAGCTCCACGGTTGAACATTTTGTACTACGGTATTGTATGTCTTATATATAGGCAGGGTGGAGAAGTTGAGTCTGCTCTAACCACCAGATGAATTCAACAACAGCACGACAAAAAAGACCAGCACTGCACTCTGACTAAAACTCGCAAATTCTTTCATCATAAGCAACAAAATGCATTTATCATACAGTTTATGGACAGCTTCATTGATTATAAGAGGAGCTATGAGTGCTTAAACACTAACTGAAGTCAGTGATAATATTTTTATAATTAGTAACTGTCATGGCAATTTTCCATTTCAATGAAGGTATGAGACAAAAGTCTTTTGAAGATTTGCATTAAAAAAAATTCTACCGTCATACAGTCATTCAGGTTGGCTGCAGAGTGGGACATTGAGGATATACATTGACTTAATATTGATACCCTAATTGAAACTGGATGCTTCCATCTCATCTGATCATAATGCATATTCTACATTTGTGTCCATTTAAGGTATTTAACTACATCCCCTAGATGTGTTTCTAAGAAACTAGGATGTTCTCTTCTCACTTGTCTGAACACACACACATTTCCTGTTGTTCTTTTAGCACATCAAAATAACAATTCAAACACTGGGCGGAGCTGATGTTTCCCCTTTAACTATGAATCAGCCAATCACTGTCAGGAAGGGGGAATACAGAACTCATTAACATTCAAAATCAATTAAATCCAATAAAAACCAGACACATTACCAACAGCTAGAAAATAATACCAATTATATTCAAAAACCAAGCATCAACCAATTCCTCTTAAGAATAAAATCTCAAACTAAATGTGGAGGATTTTATTGTTATTCTAAAATGTGTATATGACTTCTGTATTAAATTAAATGCATTATATTTTTACAAAATACTGTGTAGATACATGTCATAACATTAAGTCCTTTTATTAATAGATCTTTTACAGACGCCAACAAATAGTCTGAATACCATGGAGCTAAATAAAGACGTTCAGTCAAACCCAGCTGCAAGCTTCAGATGTTCAGTCTAAGAGTTTAGATAGGACAGGCACGCTCAGTGACACTAGATCTACATCACACTCTTCTATAACAACAAGCAATGGCTTAATAAATAAACATGATAATCAGAGACGACTCAATCTACATTCATATACTGAAATAGCACTATGGTGCAACACTGATTTAAGTTTAGGTTGTGTGCCAACTGAAAAACTTTGACAACAACTTGTATAGAGTAGCCTAATATTTAATTACAAAACCAACTATCGCTGTCTATAGAAGAATGAATCAACCTCCCCAACCAGGCATATAGATACTTATACATTTCACACGCACACACATAGATAAACCTGCCAGCTATATAATCCCCATGAGCATGAACATGACTGGTGGTTTTACTCAAACACATGCCCTCCCCTGTTGCTTAGTTTTATGACTAACACATGTACACTTCATGCTCTATTCCCCCACATATCCCTCCACCGCTTTTTCACATATGTGCACTACTGTATACAGTAAATCACTCTGCTTCTGTCTCTGATTGAACAATTCACAACAATCACTTGTTGACTATCAGTTGTCTTTGTTAAAATATTGCGTTTGGAATCAAATGATTGTGCTGCTAATTTTCGCAATGTGAACTTAATCACAAATACTCCACTGTGTAAGTGGCAACAACATCAGCAATGGCTTCAAAGAGTATTTTTGAGTAAATAGTGCCCTCTAGTGTGTATAAAGAGCTCTTGCATTGGAAAATATGTTACCGGACAATAACAAATTGAGAGAACTGAGAATCCGTCATGGAACCCTGCCTTAAAACTGCTTCCTTATTGTCACAAGTAAGTTACACAGATGACACTGACACAGAATGTGCTTAGTACTAAGTTTTCTCTTTATCAAGAAAAGATGTTAAATGTGATTTCATTTATACAACAAGAATTTTTTGTTGTTGTTATTGTCCAAAGTTCTGATGCCAAAAGTATAATAAAAATTGCATGATATTTGAATATGTAAAATAGACTGTTGCATTAAATTATCTAACTGATTATTCTTATATTATGTTATATTATATGTGACCCTGGACCACAAAACCAGTCATATATGGGGTCAATTATATTCTATTATATTCTAATTATTCTTGACTTATTGGCTGATCAGCATATTTTACATTGACAATATATAAACAATAGCCTAATGTGAATTTCATTTAGACTTTAACTTTACACACATTATTTATATAGCCAAAATAATTAATACAACAAAACTATTCTGGAACATAAATAGCAGTGAAATGTTTTTTGTGTTTCTTCTCACTTTTTTCTTCATGAAATTTGACATGCTGAATATGAAATCTTTGCTTTTTGTGTATCAGAAAAAAAAAACTTAAAAAAAAACATGTTGACAAAGCTAATTTGTTATTTATAAAAATCACATGGTGATGGTCAATACTGAGCTAACCACAACAGTTTAACATAAACAACTGTGTACAGTGGATGATTTTTGTCTGTTCTGACTAGTCTCACAATGTTTTGGAATGTTCCAGAAAGCACCAGAATATTACAGAATGTAACAGAAGTTTCTAGAACGTTCCAGTCCTTGGAAAAAAAAATGTTTTGCCTGACCTAAATATTAATCAAAATATTGATGCTACATGAAAAAAAAATAGAACAATAATAATTAGCACCACAGAATTACAGAAGAACCATACAAAATGTAAGTGAAACTAAATATTATTAGGCTATTATAAAAACGTGATAAAATAATCGGTCATATGCGTATGTGTTATTGTTTGGTATTTAGTGGGGTTATACGCAGTTTCCCTGGCGATTTTAAACCGTGGTATTCTTTTAATAAATGTGATATTTTTCCCAATATGCTTCTATTAATAGCACAGCTGACATAATATCAACCCATAGAGCACAGATTTGTGAGTTATAAAATAACTTTGTTAGACTAAGATCAAATAAACGAGCTTAATAGTGTTATGGATCTTTTGTAAACACGATGGCATGATATAACACTTTCGTGTAAGCTTGGATTCCGGTGCTTTTGTTCTCTTATGAGACGCTGCGCCACTATCCTGCGATGCGCATTAAATGGTCGCCTGTACCATGTGACCTCATTCAATGTTTGTAAACACGCGTCAAGCACATGTGATCCCGAAGTATTTAGGAACGTGTAAAGCGCTGCGACCAATCAAGCGCCGGGGGAGTGTCAGGGGGCGGAGCCTGAGTATTTTGCCCTGGAAAAATCGATAGGGATCTTGTAATGATGCGAGGAGACTACGTCTCAAGAATGGAAACTGAGGAGTTGGGTCGGACTGAAACAAGTGAAGAGTCCAGGCATCCATGGCATGTCGATCATTTAGAAAAAGATTCCACTAGAAGTCAATCGTTTGAACGTATCCATGTAAGTAGAAGAATGTCTTATTATGAGAGGTAAGTTATAATTATTATTTTTTTTGTTTGTAAAACGAGGGATAATTTACGAATCCTGTTAGGTATCTTAATATTTTTAGCCAAACATAATTTATAAATATTATCTGACAAGCTATGTTGACGAATTGATGTCTTCACCTGAAATCTGAGAGTGAAGTGTAACTGTTAGTGATAATTATTCCAACAGGCCTTCGTTAAGATATATTACTGCGTCATAGCTATTGCGACAAGAATATGGAGATTCGTTGGGGAATTTCGGCTGCGTAAGATATTTCGTAGAGCGCTCGTATTTATATTAACGCGTCGCGGATGAACATGACAATCATAAGTGAGTGATCCAC
Source organism: Garra rufa (assembly GCF_049309525.1). Classification (NCBI taxonomy): domain Eukaryota; kingdom Metazoa; phylum Chordata; class Actinopteri; order Cypriniformes; family Cyprinidae; genus Garra; species Garra rufa. The sequence continues at coordinate 37,892,008 of NC_133372.1, forward strand.
TGTCTCCTCTAAGTGCATGCGTCGCGTTCAAGACACGGCGAGAAAAGGATGCTGCGCGATCGAGAGATGCGTTGCGTTAGTTAAAGTGCGCACTTCTTGTCGTAGCAGACCATCGCTGAAGCTAATCTGTTTATATGAGGAACCGTTAAGGCCGATTAACAAATAATAATAATAACGGATCACGCATTAAAATGGGCTTAACATGCCTTTGGTTACCTAATTAACAGTAAAACTTTTAAAGATAGACACTTCATCTCAAACAAATAGTGCTTAAGACGTCAAACCGCAACATTATTGGTCTTGCACAGCGAGTTAAACAATAAACTTGAAGTAGTTATTTGCTAGTGCGCACTTGACCAAACGAGATAAACAAATCATTAGCGCAGTGCTCAATTTTCCCTCTAGGTGGCGCAGTCAGACTGCATTATACGTTTGTTATGTAGACTACTGAAGTGATTAATATAATTTGAGACTTTTTATAGTCTTTACATTTTAAAAAAGCTATAAAGACTAGTGAATATATAAACAATATTTCTCTGGTATATATTTCTCTAATATATATCTGATATATTTTTTAAATCCCCCCTGCGGTATTGTTATCATTCAAGTTATCATATGCATTAGTTTTAGTATTAATATTGACATTATTATTTGGGAGAGGTAAATAAAGGAGGAGCTGATGGTATTCATAATTATTTACTAATCACTTCAAAACAATGTTATATTTAGTATCCTGGCCTGACTCTTGTCCAGGAAAGATGAATTGCATCTTTTGTAACCTTTGCTTTAAAGTAGTTCTAGACCCAACAATACACATAGTGATAATGATAAACATCCTTTATAAACATATTAAATGATCCCAAGCCAAAAAGTCCCTAAAGGCATCTTCTGCGCAGCCCAGTAAATAGATATTGGGAATAAATGGCCCGTTGAACCAAGGTTCAAATAATATGCTTTAGGCTTGTAAAAATTCTTGAAAAAATATATATATAATAAAGTTTATCTTAACTGTGTACAATTTGCTGACTGTATATTCACTGCAATATTTTCTTTTCCACCCCTTTTAAATGGCAGGTTCCGAACCTCAATAAAGATGCCTTTCCCTTTAAGAGCTGGATCAGCATTACACAAGCTGTCAGGTGCGCAGAGGCAGCAAACCAAGAATAAACTGACGTACTTGAGTGAAAAGGAAACTTGTAAACAAATGCTCTCCCTCCCTCTTGGTCACTCCCTATACTTTTCTTTTGTACTCAGTAGTAGTAGTTCAAACCTCTGGCAAGGAACACATAAACACGCAGCATGCTTTCGGGAAACAGTGTATAAAAAGGGTTTAACATAGTTGCACATAAATAAATCCTATTAAAAGAATGTATGAGAACAAACTATCTTGACAGAATGAGGATTTGTATTTTGTGCTCCAGTGCCGTCTCCTCCTACGCTGCTCCTGGAAGCTGAATTCAGATGGTGCCATAGAGTACTTTATGGCATCTAGCACCATTTGAAATCAGTGTTCTTGGGTCAGTCCTGACATCACACAGGAGAGCAAAATAATGTGGAATACTGCAGTCTGGTTTGTACTTTTTAAATTTGTCTGATTAAACTAATTTATTCTTATTCAGTGGTACACGTTTCTTTTTTCCAATTCAATACAATTAGCAGGCTAAACAGGGCCTCTGTTGTAACCTTTTCATGGTATATTCATCCTTCCAAAGACTAGAAGAAATGTGCCGACTTTATCGACATAAACTATCTGTACAAACAAAATATGACATGCTCTGTAATCATAATCTATGTGTGCGGCCCAGTTGGAAAGTTCTGAAGCAGCTGTCTGCCAATCTAAATGAGTTTGGGAGGGAAACTACCTGTTTGAAAACAGAAAAGAAGTGATGGAAAGTTCAAACTATTTTTGAAAATCGGTTCTTTTAAATTTTACTTCAAAAGAACCGGTTCAGTGATTCTTGCAAGTCATGATGTCCCGATTGAATGAATCAGTTGAGTGAGCTGCTAACTATACCGACCGATTTTAAAGAACGACTTGCTCACAAAACAGAAACCGCTATTTTGGAATGTTTTATTTATAAAATGTTTTCGCGACACGTCATCAATCTGCCATATTGGCAGGTGGCACTGAACATAAACAATGCCACTGGACCGAACGAAACTTGCATATTTTGCTGATTATTGCTGCTGAAAATTGCCAATTATTGTCGTGTTTTGGGCTGTACTAATCGGTCAGAACGGGAAAAACATCTGGAGTACTACAGACTAACAGAAGTTATTACAAATCAAGGAGAAAAGTGCAAAACACTGAGGAACAAAGGGCGTTTATGACTGGCCAAGCTGAACCAGCATTTCCAAGGCAAGAATCTTGACAACATTTGTGTTTGTTCTTATGATATCTGGTCAGGTAGGTGAAATATTAGGCTAATATATGAATGAATACCGCTTGTACGTATCTGTACCACCTATTAACTTTAGTTTGTCAAAATATTCTACTTCTTTCCTGCCTACAAAGTCCATCTCTATATGATTTAGAAGCTTCCGCACATTTTTTCTGTGGTTTAGACAGCATAAATTAGAAGAACAACGTATTCATTATAACATTAACCGTGCAATCCTTTGTTGGTTTATCTGAGTATTGCCAATATGGCCACGTATGCAAGTAATTGATTTCATGGTATGTTCATACCTTTGAAGACCAGAAGTGTTATAGAAAAATGGAAAAGCAGTGATGGAAAGTTTAAACCATTTCCAAAAAAATATATATTTTTAACATTTTACTTCAAAAGAACGGGTACATCGATCTCATGTCATGACGTCCCGACTCAATGAACTGGGTTGAGTTGCTGACTCCAGACCGATTCAGTCAAATGCATGTTTGTAAAAGAATTCATACGTTCATGAAACCAGTTAAACTGATTCATTGAAAAGATCCGACTCTAAAGAACAACTCGCTCACAAATCGGAAGTTGCTATTTTGAAACGCTTTACCTCGAGGTTTGGTCAATTACCCAGACACGCGGCCATATTGGAGACACTCGGATATAAACAGCATGGATTGCACAGTTAATGCATTACTGAATACATTGTTCTGCTAATTTATGCTGTCTAAACCACGGGAAAAAAACGCGTGGAAGCTGCTAAATCATACAGAAAAGGACTTAGTAAGCAGGAAAGGACTTAATATTTTGACAAACTATGGGCTGGTTTCACAGACAGGGCTTAGACTAAACCAGGATTAGTTAATTAGGACATTTAAGTAATTTTTATAAACATGCCTTAAAAAAACATTACTGGTGTGAATCTTGAGACAAAACAAAGGCCCTGATATATTTTAAGATCAGTCAGAGTTTCTCTCAGTTGAAACAGCTCAGACTTTGTATTTTAGTCTGGGACTAGGCTTAAGCCTTGTCTGTGAAACCGGGAGTTTATGTACTAGCAGTATTAATTAAGGTATTAGCCTAATATTTCACCTACCTGACCAGAAATGATAAGAACAAACACAAATTTTGTCAAGATTCTTGCTCTGCAAATCCTGGTTCAGTCTGCCTTTTGTAAGCAAAAAAAAAAAAAAAAAAAAAAACAGTTAAAACCAGCCTAGTTGGTTGGCTGGTTAGCCAGCCTGGTTTTAGCTGGTCATAGCTGGTCAGCAGGCTGGTTTAAGAGTGGTTTTGGTCACTTTTCCAGCCTGGTCAGGCTGGTCTGGCAGGGGGAAAAAAACAGCAAAGACCAGCCAACCAGCCTAGGCTGGTTTTAGCAGTTTTTTTCAGCAGGGTCCTCAGACATTTGTTTTGCACTCTTCTCCTTAGTTTGTTACAACTTTCAGCAGTTTATATAGTACTTCAAATGTTTTTTTTTCCAGGTCCGACCATTTAGTTTAGCCCAAAACATTACAATTATCCATTTTCGGTAGCAATAATTAGCATGTTTATTAAGGGTTTAGTTCGGTTTATTTACCTTCAGTGCCGCCAATATGGCCGAATGATGCCGCGTCTTGGAAACTGTCTATTCCATTTGGTATCAGAAATTGTTTACAGTGCTTTAAAGTAGTTAAATACCTTTACGTTTATTACCTGATACCTCCATCTTGTTTGGCCTGGACCTCCACTGCAGCACCAGCCATATACCGTCTCAAACTTTGGCAAATGTAGTACAATCTCATTTTAAGAACGAACATTTACGTTTAATATAAAATAAAAGTTTACCACTTAAGTTCAAATGCCAACCGAATATGATTTTTATTCCAGCATGGCACACGTGTGTATGCTAAATGCCTCACTACAGGGGGGAAAATGGGCCATATTTCGAGTCATTTTCTACAGGCAAAGAGGACGTTCAAATACAGGCCTATAAATCTGCTTGAGCTTGGTTGAAAAGAAGCTGATGACGTCGCCACGTAACTCATTTCCCGCTTCAGTCCTTCACCACTAGATGGCACTGTGTGACCTCAAAACGCTCTACACAGACACCCGGCTCTTAAAACAGACATGCATGGATACGCTTCTCCTCAAATACTCCAGGCGAGCATCAGAGCTAATCTAAGCCCAGATGAGTTTATACACATTTATAACTTTGAACTTGGGATCACTTTCCCAGCATCTGTTACTGATCCCAGTCACAGTGATTGCATTTAATGGTCTAATGGCTATATTAAAACAGGATGTATTCTAATGTATTCATGACACAGCTGATTGACCAACACTAAGTGATCCCAGGGATGCAGCTTTGAGAACTCTTGCTTGGCATATTCTGTTTTTAGCTGCTGTTAATAAGTCAGCATAATAACAACCTGCCTAGATTCTCTTTAGGCTGATGGGCTTCTATGTGTCTCATATTAAAATATAATCTAAAAAGCTGCAACCTTTTGGTTGTCGGCAATATGAGGGACTTTGTGCTGAATGTGAGCTTGTAGGGTTGAGGCCCAGGAAATTCTGCATTCATCAATGACAAAAGCTCGTAGCTCTTCCTTTCTTTGGGATAACCTTAGGTCAAATTAATGAATAACAAGGATGCACGCTTCCTTTCTGCCAGAGAAAGATCTTTTATATCGCTGTATAATTTTAAGAGCACCATAAAAAAGAACCAGCAACAACAAAATAACTCCACTGAATCTCATAAAACCTTCAGAGTTTGAACAACAGGTTGACTCTATGCGTAAACTGGGCGTCTTACATGCCCTGTAACTGGATGACCCTATAAATAAAGCAGTTACTGGTCAGTGCTCTGGCCAGTCACTGACCACAGCATGAGTAAATACACACCCATTCAATATCCTTTCATTAACAGTCTACTGCAAAGCACCCACCCAAACAATGTATCATCTCTAGTACTGTGTAATAGTCCTATGTAAATTTCCAGGAATATGACATACGTGATATTCTTTAAGTATATTTGATTACACGCCATTTAGCCAGATTTAATGGTTAAGTCCCTCTCTGTAATTCTTCATTTTGCCATCTCCCAGATGGCCGACTGTGATTGGAAGTTATGGGGCCTTGGACTGCTGTGTGAAACGATCTGGGGAAAATGAGGATGCTTACTCAAGCGTATATAACAAAAGATCCAGGTTACTATGAGACAGCTAAACAACGGAGAAGTTTTAACACTGATAATGGATTCATTCTTCCGAGTTAAAAGCTTAGAATAGCCCCATTGTAAGTGATCAGCAGTAAATTTGACATTAAATTGCACCATTCTTGTCAGTGACACCATAATAACTTCCACATTCTTTGCAGTTTGTGAAGATACAGCCGAAGAGTGAGCAACCATAACTTCAAGCGATCAGGCTCAGAAGTTGTGAATCGGTCAAAAGTCAACAGTCCCGGATGAGTTTGCACAAGCAAACAATCTTTTAGCTTTAAATCGATTTGAACAATCAGGATAAGAGCAAGTAATTACCATTTTGAATAGCCGCTATACCCACAATCTCTGTGCACTGTGTAAACAATGAGTGTAGTATACACGCGACAGATCGCTTCCAGGGTTTCCATGATTTAAATATGATATAAATACTGTTGTTTCTCACACTTTTTTTTACTTTCAAAGGTTTGGTGCCCATCCACAGCCATTATATGACTAACAGACTGCAACGGTTTGAGTTAAAAATCTTTGTTTGTGTTCTACTTAAGAAACAAAGTCACCTACATCATGGATGCCCTGGGGGTAAGCAGATAAACATCAAATTTTAATTTCTGGGTGAAGTATCCCTTTAAAGTAATACATATACACTTTAATAACAAATAAATAAATAAACACTTATTAAACCAATTTACTTGCACTTCAGAGCATAACAATTTTGCAAGAAGACTGCATGTTATTACTTTTCTTAGAGACCAGAATTACAACAGAAAATAATGAAACTGGATGAAAAAAAATGTATAATAAAAATTCCTGTAAAAGTGGGTACTGCCATTTGTAAATTTTATGGGTCTGGCTTTAGGTCTCATTCACGTCCAGCTATTTTTAGCTGTACAAACAGCTTGTTCTGCTGCTTGATATTGCAAATTGGTGTCTTACTATATTATTTTAATTAGGAGAACACCGTTTACTGCTCGTTATAATTCTTCTCGTTGTTTCCCTATAGCAGATAATGAACCAGAAGTCTCACCCATATTACTTCTGTTTTGAGGAAAACGGTGGATGGATAGAGTCTGTAGAAACTGTAAAAAGAATATTTTTTAATTAGTTTTTTGTTTTGGAGAACCACATTTTTAAAAGTAGTTTCTCTCTGTAAACATACAGTAGGTTTAGCCAAGGTCTTTGTAGAGAGCACATTGTCTAACTGATTTTTACAGTTGATTAATATTTGGCTTGAATAGCAGCTACTATCTCTGCCATCGTCCTGGTAACCACACTGCTGCATGGTCCACTGCTTACTTAAAAGGAATTCTTTTGAAAGGGCAGTGAAAAATGATTACAGCTCACATTAGATACATTCGCTCATTCAGGATCAGGTTTCCTGTTGCCATATGGCCAGAAAAAATCTGAGCCGGCTGTGGTGCACTGTCAATATCTCACTTTACAATGTCTCACTAAAACAGCACTTTTAAAAGGTGAAAACACACGAGTGGAAACATTTGCCAGCGACTGGGTGGATACTTGGTAACAACATAGGGAAATTTAGAGGTCTTGATTCAGTCATGCTGGGGGAAATGAAACACACCCAAGTACTTAAAAAATCTTTAATCAAACATACAAAAATATCATCTTGTATTTTTTTCAATAACAAATATATGTCAGAAAGCAAAACATTTTGTAGCAATTATAAATAAATATTAAAGCTGCAAGCAGCATTGAGCGGGGTTCGAGTATTTAAGGCCTTTATGGCTTCTATACTGTTAGGGTGTTGGCCAACATAAAATATATGGCTGACACCAGAACATATCCATTACGAAGAATACACTCACAAACACAAACATACACAGAAATGAAATGGTTAAACTATTGTGTTCATTAAGCATGATTACAGAGACAGACAGATGCACACATATTTTGTTGCACATAAGAGATTTGTACAATAAATGATAAGTGACAACATGCTTAAGTCTTGTGTTTTTAAGATTTGATATATCATTGTCATGTTTCACTGTAATCATAATCATGTGTAATTGTCAAATATGATATATCTGTATAAATTAAGTTTTAAACTTTGGCTAAATGTGATTTGAAAAGTTATAACAGTGATTTAGTATCACTAACATATAAATTCAAAACTACATAAAGCCATTAAACCCTACAAAGCACTGTTCTATTAACATGTGTAAGCCCATTAGTGGTATTCTACTGCCATCTAGTGGCTATAGTTGTAATTTTATTGAAATAGAGGTGCATTGTTTTTAAGCTTTATAACTATTAAATTGCCTTTTTTGCCCAGTGTCCATAAACATATGCTTGTTTTGAATCATATGATACATAATTTTACTTAGGTTTGTGAATTTTTGTTTTATTTTAATATTTGTAGACTTTAATCTACACTAGATAAAAAAGCATATTATGAAATGGCTCTGTTATAGCTGTCCAAATGCAAATTTTCAACATTTTTTTTTGATAATTATTGACTACGAGAGTCTGGAGAATTGTACTGCACTGATTTTATTGAGTATGGTTTGAAAACCCAGGACGAGTTCACCAAAGTATGTTTTTAAAATGATCTCACGTATTAAAAGAACAGTTTGATTGACAACATTGGTCCTAGAGGCAAAGTTGTTCAGAATGAGGAGATGTATCATATGATATGAAGATATAGTGTATATGTGAAGATATTGACGTTTAATTGGGTTTTTAGTTCTATATACAATAGAAATATCATGTTTTTGACACCTTTTTAACTGTTATAGCGCCACCTATTGTCCGATCTTCATGAAACTTTGCATGCTTGTTAAGGGTCATCTGCTACATGTTGTCCCCCATTTTTGTAAGGTTTTGAGTTTTTGTTTAGGTTTTATAGGCTTTTGGATATATATTGCCACGCCCCCTTTACTAAATGAGCCCATTATAGCCAACCAAAGGACAAAATTCAACATTTTTTTGATAATTATTGATCTAGAGAGTCCAGAGAATATTACTGCAGTGGTTTGATCCAGATCGGGCGAAAAACCTAGGACTAGTTCGCAAAAGTAGGTTTATAACATATTTGTGAATAATTAATGAACGATTTGATTGACAGCAATGGTTCTTGAAGCAGTTTTTCTCGGCATGAGGAGATCTATCAAATGATATGCATATTGTGTGGATGTGTGAAACGCCGCGCGATTCCATAGCCAAAAAAACTCGTTAGCGCCAACTAGTGGCCGATTTCTTTCAAAATTCTTACAGACCTTTAGGGCCGTGAGTCGAACATGCCCACCGAGTTTCTTTCTGATTGACCTCCGTTAACCTTGTCAAATAGGTGCTCAAACTTCATTGGCCAATGGCGGCCATGTTTTTTGAGATACGCCAATGTCCTTATAGACCCTTGTGCCCCTTTGGTCCAAGAGTCTACATACCAATTTTCAAGTCGATCGGACTAACTGCTGTGTATTTATAGCCAAAAATATGTTTTTTCCGTCTTATAGCGCCACCAAGTGGTCAAGCTTCGCAATTTGATTTGATTTGACCAAGGATCGAGCTTGTACACATGTGTACCGAGTTTGGTGAAGATATCTCATTCCGTTCAAATGTTATAGCCATTTTAGTAAAATTGACCCCTCACTTTCGAACGTTTTGGTGGTCCTTTACGACCGTGAGTGAAAAATGCAACTTTTTTTTGATAATTATTGATATTCAGTGTCCAGAGAATATTCCTGCACTGGTTTGGTTCCGATCGGGCGAAAAACCTAGGACTAGTTCGCAAAAGTAGGTTTCGGACATACGTCCATTTTTCGGGGTCAACCGTGCGTCGCAGCTCAAAAATTTTGTAATACACTTTTGTTCGGCCTGACCCAAGGAACGCAACGATGTAAAGTTTTTGAGTCTACGACAAGCGGTTTACGAGATTATGGCCAAAATGTCAAAAATTTTAGTTTTTTGCGCTGTAGCGCCACCTATGGTCCGATTGGGCTGATACTTTGATAGGTTCTCCTCGATTTTTGCTCTATCTTCTGACCAAGTTTCAAGTCTCTAGCACTTACGGTTTGGGCTGCACGTTCAGTTTTACGGCGGAAAAATAATAATAATAATAAAAATCCTAACAAAAACAATAGGGTTTCAGTGCTACGCACTCGAACCCCTAACAATATCTAGTTTATAAAATACAACATCCATGTGCAGGAATAAGGCTACAGGAGCAAAGGAGCCGTCCGATTGTTTGCCCTGTGGTTAAGAGTCCAGAGAAAACACATTAAGGACAATAAACATGACACAATAACACATTAATAATTATTAATCAAGACTACTTTGCAACTAATGCCAGAAATAACTGAGAACTAATGAGTGCATTAGTCATTGGATGAAAACATATAAGCAAATGAAGATTTACATATGGGTGGATACCTTGAGCTCAGACACTTTGATTTAGCAATAACTCTTCTTTTGTCCTCAGTTCTTCGCCAGTATTGTATGAACTATGCAGCATTATCAAACAAGGAGATAAAGTCATTATAATACATAATTTATTGGACACATTCATTTTTTGTTCATCTTCAAATAGCCATCCGCTCCGCATGCTGTTTGAATGTAATTAGTATCTGGTCAGACATTAGCTCGGCATAGTTATTTTTGTCATTTTGCTAGCAGCACCAGACCTCCTTTTCCTTTGTGACAGCACACCTTTTAATTAAAACTACGGCTCATTATGTACCCAGACGATGTACTGTAATACATGCTCACAAGGCACATCAGCAATAATTTACTTGAGATTGAGATTGTTTGCTATTAACTCATGATGAGCATGCTGGGAATTGCTGGAAAAGGTTAAGGGTGGGCACTTGTACGTGGACTTTATGACTTCTTTTAAACCAGTACAGTGGGTCACACTATGTTTTATGTTACTGCATGAGTTTTATTAGCCCAAAAGCACATCTTCTGTTATTGTACAAAAGAATCAAACTAATAACTGAACAAAAGCCACAAATCAAGCACAAGAAGAGCTAGCGTCCAGACTGATAGTAAAAACATAAATCAAAGTGGGTGTGTATATTTCTTGTTGCAACACCTTATGAAAGGTGAAAAAAGATTATTGCCAGGAAATGGCAAGAGAAAACATGATGTTAATTGTGTGGATGAATGCAAGTGTACAGCAGCATGCAGTTGAAGCGGAGTGAAAGTTGGCCATGCTGAGCTCAGCTGCACTACAATTACTTTAAATCAACTGACAGATAAGAGCGTGTTCACACTTGGTGTCTTTTTTGACAAGAAAAGGTTGCTTTGATAAAACAATATTTATTTGCTACTTGCTAGTGGTTACATTTTAGTTATTAAATGATTGGTAAAAATGTGTGAAAAACATACAATTAACCCCTTAACTGTCGCCCCCATTTTTTAAAATAGGCATGAAAGTGCACTATCCAAAGTTCAATTGTTGTAATTCATGAACACTTTGGAATACAGATCTAAGGTTGGTCTATTTTTAAAGAAGACAATCAGCAGATTATTGCAGAAGTGGAATTTAAAAAAATAAATAAATAAATAAAAATAATAATAATAATAAGTATCAATAAATTATTGAAGTTTAAATTTACTGTAAACAAAATGCACTGTACAATTTATTATATTTTATATAAAATACATATTTCACATAACAGGTTTTATTTAATTCGATATCAAATTGAAGCCTCACATCTAAATAAGTTATGTTCCAAATTTGAAGTTGATATGAAAAAAATTAAGGTTCCTGTGAAAGTTTGTTTAGGGCGTTATACCACAAACAGCCACCGGGTGCCATCCAAATGCCATATATATTTTTGTCAGCATTTATCTGTCACAAAAGTCTATTTTTTTCTGAAAATTTTCAGTCAATCACAAAATAACCTCTAAATATGCAATCCTGAGAGTCAGACCTTTTCAATGATATGTTTTTTGACAATATGTAAAAAGTTGTGATTCTAAAAGACCATAATGCATTTTGTAATATGACACCGCTAAGGGGGAGGAGACCGCCAAACCATATTAAAGTACCATTTCCATGGTCAAGCAATGGAATTGCCGATTACAAAATGGTTCAAAATGGTTTTCACCAGATGATTCTTGAGCTTCTAAGCTTTCAAATGATTAAATCCCTCAGCAATCGGCACGTTCCTCGCGTTTAAAATAAAAGAGTGGCGGTCCCATTGAGAACAATTGAAAAAAAAATATACGCCTGCCATGAGAAACAGCGCTTTGGTGGAAACGTGGCCTGACAGTGATGAAAGCAGCGTTTTACTCAAAGCTGAACTTTCTTCAACTCTCGGTGCCGAGAAAAAACGGCCGAAAGCTCAGAGCTCAGTGTGAAAAAGACGTTCAGTGCTCAGCATGCTCCTGGCATTTTAAAAAATGCAATGCTCCCATTGAGAATAATTGAAGAAATAAGCTGCATGTCCAACAAAGCATTTTTAGCTGGTTGAAAATACCAGGTGCTCAGAAAAAAAATGCCAAGAAATAAACGTTCAAACGTTCAGCGCGAAAACGTTTCTGCACGCTCTTGGGGTTTAAAAAAAGCTGTGCTCCCATTGAAACTATGAAAAAAAAATACACCAGCCTCGGGAAAAAACTCTTTAGTGGACATGTGGCCAGACAGTGATAAGTGCAGCATTTTACTCAAAGTTGAACATTTTTCAACTCTCTGCACTGAGAAAAAATGCCAAGAAAAAAACGTCTGCACTTTCAGTGTGAAAAAGACACTCGGCATTCGGCATGCTCCTACCGATTTTTTAAAAACAGTGGTGCTCCTTTCTTTAACTCTCAGTGCCAAGAAAAAAAACGCCCGAAAGCTCAGAGCGAAAAAGACGCTCGACACACTTCAAGTTTAAAAAACGCCACTGCCGGCATCTTTTCCTGCAGCTCAGAGCGTCTTTTCATGTAAAAAAAAAGTTCTACTTTTCTAAAAAAAAAAAAAAAAAAAAAAAAAAGCTTTTTGACAGCTGACCAGAAGAAGGTGAAGGTGGCGTGGGCGAACAAACATGTCTGTTCGCAGGTGGAGATTTCATTCACCAGTAAAGAACAAGTGTACTGGACTCACACAAATGTCACCGTAGTCGTATTCAGTTTTCATGTCAACTTCAATTTAATTTGGATGCGCTTTCTGAAGCGACGCTTCCCCGGTAACACACTGCGGAAGTTGCTGCTTCGCTCGGTTAGACTAAAAAAAATCTGAAGACCTGCTACAAATGTTGGTAACCGAAATTCTACCCAATAACTTCAAAGCCTCTTTCTCGACAATTTCTGCACCACACAGCACTAGGCTGCTGTTTTAGCAACAAAAGACGCCCTCGGCTGCTATTTGCAAGTAAAACGCTTGTCAAAAAGGACGCTAACTGTGAACACACCCTAAAAAAGCCTGTCTACTTTATCTAATCAAAAAAGACACCAAGTGTTATACTCACCCTTTGTGTTTATAATGACGATATCCCAAAATCAGAAGGCCTGTGGAAAGTAAAAAGATATTACTACAAATTTGTAAAAAATAAAAATAAAAATACCAAAAGCCTCAGAATGGGATCAAGAAAAGTTGTGCATTACACATTTGTTTAATGTGTAAAAGATTAGCATGGTATTCACTGCACTATAAAATAAATGCATTGGAAATCTTACCAACCCCAAAAGTATACACACACACACACATACACACCATTCAAAAATATGGAGTCATTAAGATGTGTTTAATGTTGTTGAAAGTTACTTATGAACACCAAGTGGAATCACAAATACAGTAAAAACTATAGTAAAACTTATCTGTTTTCTGTTTAAACAATTTAAAATGCAATTTATTCCTAAGATACAAAGCTGAATTTTCAGCAGCCATTACTCCAATCTTCAGTAGTGCTTAATATTTTGGTGGAAACCTTTTTTTTTTTTTAGGATTTGTGGATACTTTTTAGGATTCCTACATAAATAGAATGTTCAAAAGAACAGAATTTATTTGAAATAGAAATCTTTTGTAACAGTATAAACATCTTTGCTGTCATCAATTTGAGAAAATGTAGAAAATGGCGGACAGCGAACAAATGACTGAGGGAGGAAATATGTTAATATGGGACTGTCCGCAATTGGTCGTGGGTGTGGTCTAAGCAGTATCAAAACGCCATTATAATTGAGACTGGGATTTAAAAAAGGAGTGAAAGGAGTTTTATCATTGTAATGTATGATACATGTGTCTGTCCACACACTGCTGAGACACATTTGTGACCCTGGACCACAAAACCTGTCTTAAGTCGCTGGGGTATATTTGTAGCAATAGCCAAAAATACATTGTATGGGTCAAAATTATTGATTTTTCTTTTATGCCAAAAATCATTAGGAAATTAAGTAAAGATCATGTTCCATGAAGATTTTTTGTAAAAATTCCTACTATAAATATATCAAAATGTAATTTTTGATTAGTAATATGCATTGTTAAGGACTTAATTTGGAGAACTTTAAAGGTGATTTTCTCAGTATTTTGATTGTTTTGCACCCTCAGATTCCAGATTTTCAAATAGATGTATCTCGGCCAAATATTGTCCTATCCTAACAAACCATATATCAATAGAAAGCGTATTTATTGAACTTTTATATGATGCATACATCTCAGTTTTGTAAAAATTAACCTTATGACTGGTTTTGTGGTCCAGGGTCACATTTATATGCAAACACCATTAAAAAGTGAATTTTGCATCAAATGTCTCATACATATAGTTTAATCCAAATCTTTCATATACTTACAACAAGCCACAGCTGAAGTCACAAACACAGTCACAATCACAATCACAAAGGCACCTAAAAATATCAACATTTGTGTTAATAAAAACATTGAGATACATGAACAAAATAGATAAACACTCAATAGATACAGTATGTGTTGGCCCTCAGTTACAGTAGTGATCACTTCTCTTATTTGCAAGACATAATAAGCCATTATAATCACTGAGTGTAATATCATAGAGTGACATATGTTGTTCGACAAAATACAGTCAGCTCCATCCACGATTACTGTATTACTTTCCCTGAGGGTGATGCAGTCAGACATTTCATTCAGTACAGTGTAAGTATCATTGAATTTAAAGGATGACTCACTTGGTGAAGCATTAGTGGGCTGTTCTTCAATTCTTCCTGCAATAAAATACATCATTAAATAACCATTACTGCATAACAATAGCGTAATTAGTGTGAAACCTGCAACAAACAAACAAAAAAAAACATGATTTTGTGGGCTGGACTCCTTACCATGTAACTGGGTGGAGGCTGTTGTTGTGCCTATTGTTGTGACTTTGTTTGTGGTAGTGCTTGGTTTTGTTGGTGTTATGATGACTGAAAAAAATGAATACATTATCTGCTTGTGCAATCTTCTCCAATTCAACATTTCACATGTTGTGCAAACATCTAGACAATTCAGTTGATTTGAACATAATGTATATGGAATGCAAAACCACTGGAGTAAGATCCAAAGATTTCTGAAGAATGCCATTCATTCACAAATTTGTTTCACATTTTATCTAATTTGATTATGCTTTTAGCTTCCAGTACAAGTGCAGCACTCTTAGCTCCATCTGATATATGTGTCAATCATAAAAATGCAGCAGAGTGTCCCTTGAAATCACCGCAGGAAATGCTGCAGGTCCTGTACTGGACTACATATCACTCATATCATGAATGCACACCTTGGAAAATAAATTCCCATCCATATAGCATTCAAAAGGTTCAGCTTACCTTCAACACAGACAGGAAGGGGAGTCCAGCCACTCTTTTCACACACTGATGTAGCTAAACCTTTCATCCTATAACCTGGCCCGCATTCAAACGTGGCTTCACTTTTATAAAAGTACGGAGGATTTCCTTCGGTCTGCCTACCGAAAGTAATTTCAGGAACTGGACATTCAATAGCTGGGAATAGAAAGGAAACTTGATTGAAGTCCATACAACATAAACATGTTTTTGTTAAGCAGTAAATGCTGGCAGACTGTAATAAACAAAATATAGCACTAAAACCACATCTCAAGACATCTGACACACTGCAGCATGCATGGCATTTCAGTAATGTTAAGTCAACCAAAAAAAAAATTCAAAACAAAATTCCAAAGCATGTTAGAATCCAAGACTATAAAGGATGTTTCCATGGAAAGAAACATTTATCTGCTTTAAGCATAACTGAAATAACAGACAGATGATGGATTGTAGCAATATTTTTACAGATAGATTCATTTTTTTTTATTCAGTTGTTCAATACGGCTCTGTTCAAAAGTTTTGGATCAGTAAGATTTGTAATGTTTTTTAGCCCTTTAACCGTCACTCCCATTTTTGAACATAGATGTGAAAATCCAAACTTACATTTTTGTAATTCATGAATGAAAACATTTTGTAATATGATTTTGATGTACATTTACCATGGTAATGCAATGTCTGATTATAAAATGGTTATCAAAGGATGAATTTTGAGATGTTACGTTTTCAGCGGATTTATAATTTTTTAGGATTTCTAAAGTGTGACAGGGAAAAAGGCAACGAAGAAAGTCTTTTTGTGACAAAGGTTAGAACTCCTGTTATTTTTTGAGTTGCACTCTTGTCATAAATTAATCTATTACTTGTGGTAAAAAAAAAATCTATTTAGGAGTCAATGCTGCATTTATTTGATCAAAAAAAAAAACAGTAATACTGTAAAATGTTAAAATAATGGATAGTATTGGATTGTATTTTAATATACTTTAAAAATAGAATTTATTCATGTGATGCAAAGCTGAATTTTCCATCAGCCATCACTTCAGTCTTAAGTCCTTTAGGAATCATTCTAATATGCTTACACATATAATATGATTTATTATTAGAAATATCTATGTTGGCAACAGTTGTGCTGCTTTTTTTTTTTTTTGGAACCTGTGATACTTTGATGAGTAATAAAAACAGCATTTATTCAAAATCTAAATCTTTTCTAATCTTTTCTAAACTATTTGCTATCACTTTTTATCAATTTAACACATCCTAGCTGAATAAAAGTATTAATTTCTTAAATAAAAATTTACCGATCCCAGATTTGTTAGAAAACATTTCTATTTTAAATAAATGCTGTTCTTTTTAACTCTTTTTTTCATCAAAGAATCCTGAAAAAAAGTATCACATTTTACAAAAAATATTAAGCAGCATAACAATTTCCAACATTGATAATAAGCATATTAGAATGATTTTTGAGTAATTGGGAGTGTTCATTTAAAAGTTTTTTTACACCTCTCACTATTAACACTATAACTCTAACAACTCTATACAAACACTATTAATCTTCCAGCACTGCCAGGCACAGCCATCCGATACTCCCCAGTCTGTATCATAATGGTTCCACAGAAAGATACATCTCCTCCCTAGAAACATCTTTCAACAAATCTGCCACTACCAGTACTATGATGAAGTGGAAACATGAGGATGAGATGATTCTGTAGGGCTTGGAGGAAACAGACCGGGAGCAGTGAGTCACTGAAGGCTCACTACTACAGATCATTTCAACATATACAACTAAGACAAAAATAATCACAAAAGGCCTGAAGGACCTGCTAAACAAGAAGAAGAGGACCTTCAGGTACAGTAGAAATTTACCTAGAGATGTGAGCCAACCTAAATAAACAGGTCAATAAGAGGACAAAACAATAAAATGAAAGGGCAATAACGTGAAAGGGCAACGCAACTGTGTGGCAGGATGAGTTCATCAGGTTGAGTTATAACATGCTGTGCCCTTGTAGTATTCTCACGTTTGGCTATAAGCCAATCATATGTTAGAGGCAACATATTGTCTTTTCTTATTGGCTGTATCACCTGTCAGTATTGGTAATGCAAATGAGTCAGCGTTTGGTTGTGTATCTCTTGCTGAAAAGAGAGTTAGAACTCATGTTGCACAGCTGAATAGTGTGTAAATAAAAGCTTCGTGTTTAAGCAGAATAAGCGTGCATCCAGATCTTTTCATATACACGTTATTATCATAACGGAAACACGACATCCTGATAGTGCTGCAACCCCAGTGACTGAATCCAAATACATGCTCAAACTGGTCAAGGGTCAGATCTTACAGCACCCTTACTTATTCTTTTACTTAGCGATGGGTTTCCAGAGACAAATAATTTGATATTTTTTATTGTGTTTTCCTTCTGGAGCATCAGTGAGCATTTGAACCTTTTGTAATAATTGCATATGAGTCCCTCAGTTATCCTCAGTGTCAAAAGAAGGATCTCAAATACACAAAAATCCTGAAAAACCAAAGAATTTGTGGGACCTGAAGGATATTTCTAAAGAACAGCGGGCAGTTTAACTGTTCAGGACAAACAAGGGACTCATGAGCAACTGTGGATCATTCACGTAACAACACAGTATTAAGAATCTAAGAATGTAAGACTTTTTTAAGAATGTAAACTTTTGAACAGGGTAATTTTTTATAAATTCAACTATTATTTTCTTTTGTGGACTATATGTTTTTACGTAAATTATCTTATTCACGTCAGTACCAAATAAAAAATAACATGCATTTTGTATGATCCCTCTTATTTTGGTAAAATAATTAACATTTTGCAGATTCTGCAATGTGTATGTAAACTTTTGACCTTAACTGTAGAAATAAAAACTTAAATTAAAAAAACTGACCTTTGCAATTTGGAGGTGGTGAACTATATTCCCCGTATTCACCACATGTAATGGAGCTGTTTCCAACAAGGATGTATTCTTCATCACAGGAAAATGTAATGACATCATTAAACTCAGGTTCTTCTCTGGGTGCATTGGTCTTGCCATGCTCAATTTGATCCAGTGGTAAACATGTTGTCACTATAAAAGACACAGTGAGAGAGAGGCTGTTACAACATCTCCGACTTTGAAGTTGCTCATCAGGGTTATCACAGTTATTTTTTTCCTGAAAAGTAAAATAAACATGAACTAAATTAAACTGTAAATGTATTTTATTTCACCAAATTGCCCAGGCAATGTTTTCAGTTTTTTAACTAGTTTAACTTGAGGCATTAAGAAAAACTACCTGATCTCATGATGAAATTGTACCTGTGGGAACTTTTCTCATTTTACCAATAAGTATATATCACTGCAATTTCCAACAGAAATTAACACTAGAGGTGGTAAAACAGTGAGCACTTGTAATTGTTTTTGTGCAAAGTTATGATTATAGCTACATATTTGCTTTCCGTATGTAACAAGCTTGCTCGGTAGTTCAGCCGGCACGGAATTGGACTTAAGATGTGAATCCCGTGAGAAACACGACTCACAATTAAAGATCTTATAGATTTGAGATCGAAAAACAAGCTAAAACGGCAATTGTTTTTATGTCACGTTCGCTTTTAGGTGTAGTGCAGATGGTACGTTTTTTTTAAACGATTTCCGAGATTTAGAGTTATAGCGCCACTCAACAATCAATTTCAAGTCAGAACTGCAGTGACACATACAAAACCAACATCACATAAAACATACCGTATGTACGTTCATCTGTTTCAGGAAAAAAAAAATTATTTTGTGTCTTGTGAAAAAGTTCCCACAGGTATGTTTTCGTCATGAGATCAGGCTGAAGAAAAATTATTAAATGAAAATTTTAATAAATTAATAAAATTACAAAAAATCATTAAAATTACTAAAACTTTAACTAAAATTAAAAAGTAAAGATATAGAAAATATCTAACACTGATATGCATCTATCCAACGCTAAGGACTCACATAAACATTCAGCTCTCCCACTCCAGCCAGAAACAAGACATTGCCTGTGGCTTGTTCCTTCCAGATCATATCTGGGTAAAGATAAAAAAAACAGTAAATTACAAGTACGAGTGCAATCTGGACAGCAGGGGCCGCAGCAGACCTTACCCTATGTCACATACAGGTTGTATATAGGCACCAAACAACGTTCCATCACGGATATTGTAGCTCATATGTGGTGAAGGGTTAGGTTGTCCACAGTCTATCTCTGAAATGAAAGCAAACACAGCAGTTTAGTATAACACATACTTGGGGAACACCCGATTTCCCGAAGTCAAAAGTGAATTACTTTTGCAGATTAATTCCACATCACTCCAGACACCATTCAAGCAGGTAATCGAAGATGAACCGTCCTTTCTCTCGTATCCTTTAGCACACTCCAGAAGAGCTTGTGAATTGTCCGGGAAGCTATTCTTCAGTATGGAATCCGAGGACAAGACAAAATTGCCAGTCAATTCTGGAAGTGGACAGCCTGCTAAAACAACCACGAGAACGGATTTTAGTCAAAAGTTTAGGGTCAGCAAGATTTAGGACTTATGTCTTAAAGGATTAGTTCACTTTCAGAACAAAAATTTACAGATAATGTACTCACCCCTTGTCATCCAAGATATTCATGTCTTTTTTTTAGTGGTAAAGAAATTATGTTTAATTATGTTAAAATATTTCAGGATTTCTCTCCATATAATGGATATGTATGGTGCCCCCAAATTTGAACTTCCTAAATGCAGCTCCAAAGGGCTCTACATGATTCCACCTGAAGAAGAAGGGTCTTATCTAGCAAAACGGTCAGTTATTTTAGAAACAAATTGACAATTTATATACTTTTTAACCTCAAATGTTTGTCTTGTCTCTGTGATGCATAGTCTGTTTAACCTGGGTCAATACAGTTAGGGTATGTCAAAAAAACTCCCATCTAGTTTTCATCTTCAACTTCAAAATCACCCTACAACACTGTTTTATCTTTTTTGTAAAGGGCGTTTGAACTTCTTCGTATGTTAACTTTGTACTTCTGCAGCGATGTAGGACGATTTTGAAGTTGGAGAAGAAAACAAGATGGGTTTTCAACATACCCTAACAGTACTGACCAGGGTCATCACAGAGATGAGACAAGATGAGCATTTGAGGTTAAAAAGTATATAAATTGTCCATTTTTTTCAATAACCCATCATTTGACTAGATAAGACCCTTCTTCCTCGGCTAGGATCGTTTAGAGCCCTTTGAAGCTGCATTTAAGCTGCATTTTGGAAGTTCAAACTTAGGGGCACCATACATATCCATTATATGGAGAGAAATCCTGAAATGTTTTCCTCAAAAAACATAATTTCTTTACGACTGAAGAAAGACATGAACATCTTGGATGACAAGGGGATGAGTACATTATCTGTCACTTTTTGTTCTGAAAGTGAAATAAGTAGCACGGGTATATTTGAAGCAGTAACGAAAAATACATTGTATTATTGTTATTGTTTTTTCTTTTATGGCAAAAATCATTAGGATATTAAGTAAAGATCATGTTTCATGAAGATATTTTGTAAATTTTCTACTGCAAATATATCAAAACCTATTTTTTGATTAGCAATATGCAATTATAAAAACTTAATTTGGACAAATTTAAAGGCGTTTTCTTAATATTTTGGCTTTTTCACACCCTCAGATTTCAGATTTTCAAATAGTTGTATCTCAGCCAAATATTGCCCATACATTAATGGAAATGGCTTATTTACTCAGCTTTTTTATGAAAAATAAACAAATAAATACCCTTATGACTGGTTTTGTGGTCAAATAAACACTTTTATTTAGGACACGTTAGTTTAAAAAGATTTCTGTTTTAAATAAATGCAATTCTTTTGAAATTTCATCAAATAATCCTTAAATATCACGGTTAACAAAATATATTAAGCAGCGGAACTGTTTTCAATCTTTGCCATCAGAGATAAATTACATTTTTTAAATCTATTTGTATAGAAAAGTTTTTTTAAATGGTAATAATATTTAACAATTACTGTTTTCAAAATGTCTTTGATCAAAATAAATGCAGCCTTGGTGAGCATAAGAGACTTCCCAACCTCAACATTACAAAAAATGCATTTTATTTGTATTACAAGTAGTTATATTTATGCACTTGACAATTGTGGCTCCACCTGCAGGAAAGTTCCAATAGCTGTCTTTCCAGAATGATATTTTTCCACTTGACTATTCATTTTCGAGATTCTATTAAAACTATAAAATCAAAATTCAAAGAAACAGACCAGCCCAACCCAAGGTTGTCTGTCTCGTGGTTTAGTTACATCTGCTCAAGAAATTGCTCGGGCTGTTGAAAAGTTTCTGAAGTTAACAAACTGACTTGGTTAAAAAACAATCATTCAAGACGTTTAATTTAAGGAAACGCAGCTTACCTTTCCCCATGGAGACCAATGAAAACTGTAGCAGAAGTAGTGACCAAGCCTTCACCGTTGTCATCGTTACTTGAATAGATTTATTTAGTTTTCCAGCAACAAACACTTGTCGTAGATATATAACAACCGGCGGAAAAACTTAACGGGCTGTGCGCATGAGGATAAAGTAGCGATAAAGATCTACACGGACAAATATATTCTCCATATTAGCTTCATTTGTCACTTTCCCGCTGGAGATAAAAAAGAAAAACTGGACAATTAAAAGGAAAAGGAGCTTTATAGATCGGGGTGGACGACTGAACAGCTGAAGGGAACCTAGTTCACTCATGTTAGAAGAAACACGCCCATTCTGTGACGTATTCTCAGACTGCCCTTTTCCTCAGATTAAATCTGACACTCCCTGTCTGTTATATTTAAAAGGAGTATTTAATCTGTAGCCTGTAAAGTGTGTAAAAATAATTGTTTTAAACAAGTATGAATTTAGTAAGTGTAAAAGTGACAAGGACATTTATAATTCTTTAAATATTTCTATATTAAACAGGCTACATACTGTCCTTCTGAACTTTATCAAAGAATGCTGAAAAAAATGATATAAATACAAACCCTGCTGAAAAAAAAAAACAGCTAAAACGAGCCTAAAATCCAGAACAAACATTTACAAATAATGTACTCACCAAGATGTTCATGTCTTTCTTTTTTCAGTCGTAAATTATGTTTTATGAGGAAAACATTTCAGGATTTCTCTTCATATAGTGGATATGTATGGTGACCCTAAACTTGAACTTCCAAAATGCAGTTTGAATGCAGCTTCAAAGGGCTCTAAACGATTCCAGCCGAGGAAGAAGGGTCTTATCTAGCGAAACAATTGGTTATTTCCGAAACAAATTGACAATTTATATACTTTCTAACCTCAAATGCTCGACTTGCGATGCGCATGCGTAGTCTGTCAACTTTCATCTCGTTATCTTCTTCAACTTCAAAATCGTCCTACATCGCTGTTTTACCTTTTTTATTTTTTATTTTTTTGCAATGGGCGTTTGATTTTCTTTGTATGTTCACTTTGTAAGCAGCGATGTAGGATGGTTTTGAAGTTGGGGAAGAGTTCACGCAAACCTAGACAAGACGATCGTTTGAGGTTAAAAATTATAGAAATTGTCAATTTGTTTGGAAAATGACTGATCGTTTTGCTAGATAAGACTCTTCTACCTCGGCTGGGATCGTTAAGAACCATTCGAAGCTGCATTTAAACTGCATTTTGGAAGTTCAAACTCGGGGGCACCATTGAAGTCTACTATATTGAGATAATTCCTGAAATGTTTTCCTCAGGATAACATTTTACTTGACAAGGGAGTGAGTAAATCTGTACATTTTTGTTTTGAAAGTGAACTACTCCTTTAAGCAGTACAACTGTTTTCAGTATTGATAATGATTAATATTTGAGTAATATTTCTTGAGCAACAAATCAGCATATTAGAATGACTTCTGAAGGATCACGTGACACTGAAGACTGGAGTATCACAATATACTTTAGTAATGTTATTTTTAATGTTTATTGTATTTCACAATATGCATGTTTTACTGTATGTTTAATCAGCTAAACACAGCCTACATTGTGGATGACTTTGAGATGTAAAACATCACAGAAACATCTCCAAAATCTGTTCACGATTAGGAGTATTTATCGTACAACATAAATAAATGAGTGCTGTTGCTATAGTGTACATGTATTTGAATAACAAAAGTAGGCAAATGAATCCAGCCTGGTGAGGTCTTGTCTTCAGTTTTCATCTTGAGTTCATGGAATGTATGAGTCAGTGTAGGGTGTTCCCCAACAAGGGCGTCCCTCATGTAGTTTTAATATGATGATATTTCACAGTGTAACCTAGTCACAATGGCATTTTCTTACTCAGAGCTTTATGGTTACTATTTGCCACACGTCTCACTGCTAACATCAGCATATGGATTTATTTTGAGCGCTTTTTTAACATCTTGCTGTGTTTCAGTCACACTTGGCTAACTTCAGTGTGTGTGGACTTCCATAGAAACTGTGGTTTGGATTGCTATAGTAACTGTGTGTACTTAAGCACAAAAGCTTTTAATGATTCAAGCATCATAGCTCACAGGGAACCCTGACAGAGTTTAACTGCTGATGACCCTTGTGGAAAAAAACAAAACTACCCATCATCCTTCAACATTATGGTAATCACTCCAGAAATGTAATGGGAAATAAATGTGAACTAAACGATAAAGTAAATCAATGTACACTACCAGTCAAAAGATTTTTAGTGTCTTTGAAATAAGTCTTTGAATGCTCAACAAGCCTGCATTTATTTGATCCAAAGTACAGCAAAAGCAGTAAAATTGTAAAATATATTTACTATTTAAAATAACTGTTTTCTATTTGAATATATTTAAAAATCTAATTTATTCCTGTGATTTCAAAGCTAAATTTTTAGAATTATTACTCCAGATGATCCTTCAAAAATCATTCTAATATTCTGATTTGCTGCTCAAAAACATTATATTATTATTAGGTTGAAAAAAGCTGAGTAGAATTTTTTTTTTTTTTTTCTTTGCTGAATAGAAAGTTCAGAAGTATGGCATTTATCTGAAATGGATTTTGTTTTGTACTTTTGTAACATAATAATAATAACATAAATGTCTTTATCATCACTTTGAAGCAGATGAATTTAAAATATCAAAGTATTAATATCTATAATTTATTTCCCCTATATATATATCTATCAACTCAACCTTTTGAATGCTATAGTGTACAATGTACTCACCTGTTTCGAATATTGCTAATAAAAATATTTATAAAAAATGCTTCTTGAACAGCAAAATAGCATATTAGAATGATTTCTGAAGGATATTTTACCAAAAATAAGAGAGATCATATAAAAGGAAAGGAAAAAGCAAAAACAATGCACTAAGACCTGGGGGTGAAAACTTTTGAAAACAGAATGAAGATGTGTTTTTTTATTTTGTCTAAATATAATACTGCCTTTCAGAAGCTACAGAAGTTACTTACATGTTTTCCAGAAGACAAAATAAGTTCAATTTACTCTGATTATCAAATGTAAAAGTTTTCACCCCCGGCTCTTTGTGTTTCCTTTTGGAGTATCAACAAGCGTTTAAACCTTCTGTAATAGTTGCATATGAGTCCCTCAGTTGTCCTCAGTTTGAAAAGATGGATCTCAAAATCATACAGTCATTGTTGGAAAGGGTTCAAATACACAAAAAAGTTGAAAAACCAAAATTTAACTGTTCAGGACAAACAAGGGACTCATGAACAACTATCACTAAAAAAACAGCTGAATCACGTGCATGTATGATCCCTCTTATTCTGCTAAAACAGCATATTAGAATGATTTCTGAAGGATCGTGTGACACTGAAGACTGGAGTAATGAAGTTTACTTTGCATCACAGGAATAAATTCCATTTTAAAATCTATTTAAATAGAAAACAGTTATTTTAAATAGTAAAAATATTTTTAATAGCTTTTGCTGTACTTTGGATCAAATAAACGCAGGCTTATTGAGCAGAAAAGACACAAACATTAAAAAACCTTACTGTTCAAAAACTTTTGACTGGCAGTGTAGTCACTTTTGATCAAAAATCTTACTTACCCCAGTTTTCATAATTCAGAACTGTTTTCAAAATTGATCATTTATATTGGGGTTACTAGAGTAATTGCTGCTGACAATTGAGCTTTGCATGATAAGAATATAATACATTTTAAAATATTCAAATAGAAAGCAGTTCTTTTAAACAACATTCCAGGTATTCCTGTGCTTTTTGAAACTTTAGAAAATTCCAAACGTTTGACCTGTGATCGTTTCATTGCATTCCGCTGTTATTTCTTCCCCTTTATCAGTGAAACTGAATGACCTTCATAAAATCAACTTTGTTCCCTCAGGAAGTATTTTAAACGGTCAGAGCTAGAGATATTAAAGCAGACTCCAAATGTGCTCTCAGCGCTTATCTCTGAAACACGCACCGCACCCATTTTATCCTGGCCTGACCAGACAGATAATACTCATTCACTTTTTCCTTATTTATAACAGAACCTGCTCTGTTTTTCATCAGCTTGTCCACAGCAATTAAGGTTCAAAGAGTGAAGTTCTAGAGCGGCACATGGTTATTTGTTTATAGCATTCCTGTTTAACACCATGTGCTGTAGCCTATGTAATAACGTCACTACACTATATGTGACCCTGGACCACAAAACCAGTCTTAAGTCGCTGGGGTATAATTGTAGCAATAGCCAAAAATACATTGTATGGGTCAAAATTATTGATTTTTCTTTTATGACAAAAATCGTTAGGAAATTAAGTAAAGATCATGTTCCATGAAGATTTTTTTGTAAAATTCCTACTGTAAACATATCAAAATGTAATTTTTGATTAGTAATATGCATTGTTAAGAACTTAATTTGGACAACTTTAAAGGTGATTTTCTCAGTATTTTGATTTTTTGCACCCTCAGATTTCAGATTTTCAAATAAATGTATCTCGGCCAAACATTGTCCTATCCTAACAAACCATACATCAATTGAAAGCTTATTTATTGAGCTTTCATAGGATGTATATATCTCAGTTTTGTAAAATTTAACCTTATGACTGGTTTTGTGGTCCAGGGTCACATATACCTTTCAACAAAAACACAGCTGTGTATTTTTACATCATAACAAGAATATATTAAAACGTGTCTTCATTATAAGTACATTAACTTTCATTATAACACATAAGCAAACATTAGTGCTTACATTAGTGACACCTGGTGGCGGTTTGTAGAAACCGCAAGGCCTGCATGTTAAAGAATCCTAATATATTTCACCCGTCAGACATTTATTATCCACTTTCACCACTGCTTGAGTGGTTTGCAATACATTTATCTGCTCCTTTATATCTCTGCTACCGCCTAAAATACCTCCTCCGGTCTCTACGGTACTGAGTACTTTACACATCGCTGAGCAATCATGAAATGATACAGCAGTGTTCTGCTTAACTCAGCAGAACAAATGCCGCTTAGACTGGCATATTTCTTTACTGTAAGCCATTTAAAGCAGTCTACATTTTGTTCTGTGTGACAAGCCATAGGTTTTATCATCTAGACAATGCTGTAGGCGTGACAGGCCGGGATAAGACTCTCTGTAGACAACTTGAGCTGGGGTAATAAATGTCGTGGTCACAGTTATTGTACTTTTAAAATCGTTTAGCTTCAAGTCATCTTAAAATGAATGAAATTAGTCAAACATTTTCTCTTATCTGTGGGCGCTCAGTTTTGTCACACCGCCCGCTCCTCTGCAAAACTCAGCAGAAAATGATCTTCATTAAAATATCAATTAAACCGAGCTGATGTTAACTATAGAAATGATACAGCAATTAAGAAACAATTCACATATTTCAGTAACAAGTCGGAAGATTTAGATCTTTCTAATAACTGAAGACCCTTATCATTAAAAAGACCATTAAAACGCCATTTGATTTTGCATAAAACGTTACATGACCAGAACACCAGGATATGATTTTATTTTCTTTGCACTGACTTGAAATATTTTCCCCGCCATACTTAAATAATTACTTAGAAAAATAACGGAACAAATATACATATTTCTATTCTTTCTTCTGAGAGACCACTCAGCTATTGTTTTATAAAGGTGCTGTACATTATTTAAACATTTACATGAATCAAACCACGTTATATTGAGCCCATATGTACAGCTAAGGTCAAAAGTTTACATACACCTCGCAGAATCTGCGAAATGGTAATTATTTGACCAAAATAAGAGGGATCGTACAAAATACATGCTCTTTTTTATTTAGTACTTACCTGAAAAAGATATTTCACATTATGCCTTTTAAAATTTTACATACACTTTTATCTTAATACGTTGTTGTTAGAAGAATGATCCCCAGTTGTGTTTTTTGTTTAGTAATAGTTGCTCATAAGTCCCTTGTTTGTGATAAACAGTTAAACTGCCTGCTGTTTTTCAAAAAAAAATCTTTTAGGTCACAGAAATTCTTTGGTTTTTCAGCATTTTTGTGTATTTGAACCCTTTCCAACAAGGACTGTATGATTTTAAGGCCCATCTTTTCACACTGAGGACAACTGAGAGACTCATGCCACTATTACAGAAGGTTCAAATGCTTCAGAAGGAAAAACAATGCATTAAGGCCCGGGGGTGAAAACTTTTGAAAACATAATGAAGATGTGTGCATTTTTGTTATTTTGTCTAAATATCATATTTTTTTGTTTAGTACTGCTCTTCAGAATCTACAGAAGATACTTTTAATTTACCCTGAATATCAAATTAAAAAAGTTTTCACCCCCCAGCTCTTAATGCATTGCGTTTCCTTGAGGAGCATCAGTGAGCGTTTGAACCTTGTGTAATAGTTGCATATGAGTCCCTCAGTTGTCCTCAGTGTGAAAAGATGGATCTCAAAATTATACAGTCATTGTTGGAAAGGGTTCAAATACACAAAAAGCTGAAAAACCAAAATTTAACTGTTCAGGACAAACAAGGGACTCATGAACAACTATCACTAAAAAAACAGCTGTGGATCATTCAGGTAACAACACAGTATAAGAATCAAGTGTATGTAAACTTTAGAAAAGGATGATTTTAATAAATTCAACTATTATTTTCTTATGTGAAATATCTTACTCAGGTCAGTACTAAATAAAAAAGAACACACATTTTGTATGATCCTCTTATTTTGGTCAAACAATTAACATTTAGCAGATTCTGCAAGGTGTATGTAAACTTTTGACCTCAACTGTATTTAGTCTAATAAGAGGTGATTCTAGGCCTCACTTTGAAATATGAACACTGAGATGAGTTACGTATGTACAGCGGATGCTAACATTGCTTTCATGACATTTCACATTTTGAGTTTTCGAAGTCTGTCATATGCACAAAAACACAATGTAACACCACCACAGCTTATCGTGAACAATAATCTTGTCTTTGTAATTAGTTTGCGTTCTCATCGTTTATATCAAAGCTGTGTCACAGCTGTTAAGTTACATATCCAAACCCTGAGGTCATAATCACACACAGCATATAGAATGGCCACCAGTCCTTTGGTATTAACAGATCATATCACTTCCTGTGAATTCACACTTTACCCATTTATCTTGGCCACATTTCAGACCTCAAAACCCCAATAAATCAGCCCTTTCAGAAACCTCCCACAACTGATCATGTGTTGCAAGCAAGCATGGGAAGAATTAGCTGATGGTCATCAGATAGATGGTTAGTTAGAAGACGTTATACCCGCAACATTCCTGTTTATAAGAGGGATCGTTTTTCCCTTCTTCGTGGTCTGTAGTTAAAGACAGTGAATCTTTGCACATTAGGGTGAATCTCTAATCAGAAAGTTGTCTGGATCATATTTCACCTCCGAAATCTAAATTTGCATAAAGCCTAATGAAGTCTATTCTTCATTGTGACAGTATTCATGAATTTAAGTACATTTCTCCCCTAAAAACTATTTGTAATTGATTCAGAAGGCTTGCGTTTTGCTAGTTATATCTATTAGATTCTCATTATTTTGCAATATAAAATATTGTTTTAACAGTAAATGTACTATTTCAAAAATGTAAGTAAAAAAATACCATGATGTGATTAAAAAAAGTCATAATGATGTCATAATATTAAAAATAATAAAAAAACAGGCCTTAATTTCTGAAAGGACTAGTTCACCCAAAAATGAAAATTTTCTTAAAATGAACAGCTATCAGAGAGATAGAGAACAGATTTGGAGAAATTTAGCATTACATCACTTGCTCACCAATGGATCCTCTGCAGTGAATGGGTGCCGTCAGAATTAGAATCCAAACAGCTGATAAAAACATCACAATAATCCATTAGTAAAGTGAAAAGCTGCATGTTTGTAAGAAACAAATCCATCATTAAGCCATTTTACCTCCAACCTGTTACTTCTGACATATCCTTGATCCATAATATTGCTGTTTGCAGTGAAAAAGTTGTCTTGTGTGAATCAGGAGAGAAAGATCCAGTTTACAAGCCAAAACCAGTATTTTGGCCAGAAGCGATAGTTTAAAATGAAAAAGCCTTAAAGATGGACTTGTTTGTTATAAACACACAGCTTTTCGCTTCAAAAGACAACAACTGATGGACTAGAGTCGTGTGGATTATTGTTTTGTTTTGACTCTCATTCTGACGGCACCCATTCATTCTTGGATGGCCTGAAGGCCAAAACTCATTTTGGCTGAACTATTCCTTTACATTTCAAAATTTGAGATCAAATATGACCCTTTGACAACCTTCGCAAAGTCCACCCATGTGCATTGGCTTGTGATGGCCATAAATCGAAGCTTGACTGCTGTAAAGTACAGTATAGCCTCATAACAAGGGGTTGAATTGCTTGCAGTGCTTGCCTTCACCTTGAGCAGACTGAAAAAAATAAAATAAATATTTCCCATATTAAATCTGATTTCATAGAATATTTAAAAATACATTTGCATGTACCATTTGTTTTGTGACAAGTCAAAACAGTTGCTACAAGGTAAAACTACCACGGTGCTTAGCAAGAGCCTGGATCTCTACACCGAAAATCAATGTCACAATCTTATAGCTACATGTATCTATTCATATACATATTTCAATAAATAAACATTTGATCATGTTCTTGGTATATTAAAGCACAAGTTTCTGGTCATTTGCAATTATAATATTTGGAGATCAGGGAACGTAAGACATGGAAGAGAGAGAGAACAGTCTGAAAAGTCCCTGGTAAAGCCTCCGATCTTCATGACAGTTCTTATTTACACTGTTTGAAAGCATTAGAGATAAACTGCACGGGTCTAAAAGGCATGCAACGAAAGAGGAGTTTGTGTGTTCTACTTTGCATGCAGGGAAAACAAAATGATTCTTTGGGGTAAGGACGTGCTGTTTGTAACCGAAACGTAAACTTGCATTGTCGTTTTGGTGATTGATGGGGCGTGTTCCCTTAAATTGCATAAGGAAGGATTGCATTGTGATGTTAACAGAGTCCTCATGTTGTTTAATGTCAGCTGGCACGAAGGAAATTAAACAAGGCTGTCCGGACAAAACGGAGCTTCATGCGTTTGACCACAAAGCCTCAGAAATTGCCTGTCTGAGATGATTAAGCAACGATCTCCATAAAGCAGTTTATAAGAGACTTCATGTCAAATCAGTCTGTTTGTGAGACTGCTGATTACAAACGTTTTTAAATCATTTGAATGAGATGCTCACGCTGTCCAAAGAGAAGCACATGAACACGGTTCACATGATACGCTCTGAAGCCTGGTCAGCAACTGGATGAGAGACCATCTGGAGAAAAACAAGGTGTAAGGCCAAAAACATACTGTTGGAAAGTACACAAACAAGTATGTGAATGCTTGGTTTGTGGCAGTTTTAAACCTCACTATTCAATGAGGTTATAAAGGCAAGACCTTGGGATGTCTGTGCCTCTGAGCTGTTTACTTGTTTATAGCTTCCTATCTGAGTAATAAACAACCTGGTTTAAAGTTGGCATGAAATGAAAATTCACTCTGCTTTCTGAATGCATGTTACTGAGCAATTGACTGAACTGTTTCCTCAACGGGAAAATAAGCCTATGGGTGAGACTTCCGGTTCATTATCCGCTGTAGGGAAATATCGAGAAGAATAGCAACGTGCAGTAAACGGTAAAATGTTTGCACTACAAATTATTGTGCTCATAATTATGATAATACATTCAAATAATATAGTGAGACACACCAATTTGCAATATCAAGCAGCAAAACAAGCTGTTTTGTACAGCTAAAAATAGCTGGACGTGGATGACACTGGAAGCCAGACCCATAAAAATTATAAATGGCTGTGCCCACTTTTATGGGAAGAAAAATGTGGATACTGTGGAAGCCAATAGGAGCCAAAACCATTTAGGCTATAAAACAAGATACTTGAAGAAATCTGGCAACCAAACAGTTATAAACAACCTGGTTTAAAGTTGTCGTTAAATGAAAATTCAGCCTATCTACATTTCAAATGGATGTTAATAAGCCTATAGTGAACAATTAATCCATTTTGTTGGACTGTAAAAAGAGATTTTGAAGAAATTTGGTAACCAAACGGTTTCCAATCCCATTGACTTCTATAGTATTTGTTGTCCATATTATGGAAGTCAATGGTAGCCAAAACCATATAGACTATAAAGGAAGATTGTTTGTAAGAAATCTGGCAACCAAACAGTTTATTACCTATCTGAGTAATAAACAACCTGGTTTAAACTTGTGAAATAAAAATGAGCTCTATCTACTTTCTATTGCATGTTATTGAGATATTGTAAACAATTTAACCATTTTGTTGGACTGTAAAAAAATATTTTGACGAAATTCGGTAACCAAATGGTTTCAGATCCCACTGACTTCTATCCACTTTTTTTCTTTAACGTGGAAGTAAGCCTATGGGTGAGACTCACGGTTTATTAGCCCCTTTAGGGAAATAATGAGAAGAATAACAACGTGCAGTGAAGGGTAAAACTGTTCGCATTACAAACCAGTGTGTTCATAATATGTTAAAACATTAAAAATAATATGGTAAGACAATACCTATTTGTACAGCTAAAAATAGTTGGACGTGGAAGAGACCGCAAGCCAGAGCCATAAAATTTACAAATGAATGCCTGCTCTTACAGGAAGAAAACGGTGGACAGTATTTGTTGTCCATACTATGGAAGTTAATGGGACCCAAAACTGTTTAGGCTATAAAAGAAGATATTCTGAACAAATCTGGCAACCAAACCTGTCTGAGTAATAAACAACATGGTTTAAAGTTGGCATGAAATGAAAATTCTACTTTCTAAATGCATGTTATTGAGTTTATTGTGAACAATTAACTCATTGTAAATTATTTGGAAGAAATTTGGTAACCAAACCATTTCGGATCTCATTGACTGCTGTAGCATTCCATACTATGGAAGCCAATGGGACCCAACACCCTACGTCTATAAAAAAAGACATTTTGAAGAAAACAATCTGGCAAATTCGGGATCCACTAACTTCCATAGTTTTTGTTGTCCATACTATGAAAGTTAATAGAAGCCAAAAACCATTTGGTTATTAATATTCTTCAAAATATCTTCTTTTGTGTTCCAAAACTATTCTTTTTTTGACTATACCTTTAAAATCTAAGCTAATTTACTTTGGATTCACAAGTAACAAACACTACTATTTTTGAGTTTATGCAATAGAACTTAATATGAGTCAACTTTTTCCCCATAAATTGAATATTATTTGAAAAAGTCCTGTGTCTGGTTGCCAAATGTTTTTGAGTTTCCTCAACTTCTGATTTTTTTACAATAAAGAATACAGTAAGAGGGCAGGGTAAAAAGTTAGTTCACCCAAAAATGTAAATTCTGCCATTAATTACGCATGTCGCTCCAAAGTGGCAAGACCTTTGTTCATCTTTGGAGCATTTTTGATGAAATCTAAGAACTTTCTGACCCTGGATAGCCAGCAATGAAATTGACATGTTCAAGGCACATTAACATAGTAAAGACAGTGGTAAAATCTGCAGTGAACCGAAGATAATATTTTTTTAATTATTGTTGAATAAAGTTATTTTTGTTTTCTTTGCGCACAAAAAGCATTCTTATAGATTAATACAATTATGCTTGAACCAATGATGTCACATGAACTTCTTCATCAATGTTATCAATACTACTTTTCTGGGCCTTAAATGTGGTAGTTGCGTTACTGTCTTTGCAGTATCAGAAAGCTCTCAGATTTCATGAAAAATATCTATAATATTTAATATTTGTGTTCCAAAGATGAAGACGAAGGTCTTATGGGTTTGGAATGACATGAGGGTGAGTAATTAATGACAGATTTTTCATTTTTGGATGAACTATCCCTGTAACATTCAACACAAGTGCAAATGCTTGAAACGCTGACCTGCTGTACATAGCCATATAAAGAAATCTCAGTCATTCCCTTGAGTACCCCTTGAAGATGTTTAGTCTGTTACTCAAGACGGCGGTAGTTTTGTTCAAATGTCTGTGCCAATAAACCAGATGTGATCTTATTTAGGTAGCCTGCTATAAACATGACGACAGTTTAACTAACTTCCTCAGCAAGATTCTCTTTCGCAAGTAGATCATTTGCGCTAATTCCCTTGATAGCGCTGAAATGCTGAGAATGCAACTTGCAACCCATAATAAACTGTGTGGAAATCTTAGCTAGAAGCGTTTGCATTCACATACTTGCGTATGTTTCTGGTCTTAAACCTTCAAGTATCCCAACCTATTCGCAGACATCTCGCATGGCTTCCTCGTGCGTGAGGATGCGTGCAAAACTAGGGATCTTCCAAAGGCCTTCGCTCAAGGGTCCAGGGTGGTCAAAGACTAGACTCGCCCTGGTGGGGACTGGAGCCGCATCTGTGGTGACAATGTCGTCTTTCCTGTCTCGACTCTCATTTCCTTTTCTTTTGCTTTCATTCTTCTCTGTGATCATTTCCTTCCTGTTTTCTCCCTTTAGATCCCTTTTATCCTTTGTTTGTTTGCTCCTCTTGTCTCCCTCTCTGCTCGATATGTGGGTGTCCTCATTTCGCACGTCTCTGTCTCTCTGTTTTTTCTTCTTTTGGGTGCTTTTGAGCTCAGTTTCCCCTTTTGGCTCAAGCGCTTCATCCTCTTCTTTGCTTCTCACTTTTCTCTCAGCTCTCCGCCTCTCCTCCCCTTCTTGGGTCTCATTTCGCTTCCTTCCTTTAGATTCCTGTTTTTTCCTCTTTTCAGCGTCACTTTTCCTCTGGTCCACGCGACGCTCTTCTTTCCGTCCCCGCGCTTCGCCAATTACCGCTTCCTGTCCTTCACGCTTTGACTTCTGGGGACTGACTGAGCGACTATGTTGGCAGGACTTTCTGTTCTTGTGGGAGTCTGGAGTGCTTTGTTGCAGATTTTCTTTGTGGCTGCGAGCTTTGTCTTTGGCTTTGGATGGGCTTTTGGATTTCTCTGTATCTCCGAGATCAAGGAGATTCTCTGCGGACCGACTCTTGCGCTGTCGCTGCGGGACTCTGGAAGAGCTGGTGTTTGGTGGTTTGGCACGCTTCTCCCTCTTGCAGTCTTTAGAGCGAGGATCCTCGCAGGCCAGATCCAAGGAGCCACGAGAACGGGCAAAGGAGCTTGTCAGCTCTGACGTTTCCTTCTTTGCTGAGGTGGATGATGGATAAAGGAGAGGAGAACTGAGAGGAATGTTGGAAGTGTTGGATCCTGGTGGATCAGGAAGGATAACATCTCCTGCAGAACCTAAGGGCGATAAAAATCTGCATTGGTTACACTGCCTAGAATTAAAATACATAACTAATTAATCCTGATAAAAATTGACCATGGTAGCTAATTATATTTGGGTGGTGTTTGCCAGTTCCAAAATCCACAATACTACGATTTCATGGCTGATTGCTAATAAATTGCTATTGAAATGCATTGCTATGCAATATTTTCGAGTGAAACCATTTTTAATGGTTGTGACTGCAAATAGCATGAACATATTCCACAGACCTAAAAAACGTATACAATAAAGTAGGGAAAAGACTGGCAATTAAGGAGCAAAGATAGAGTAGTGAAAGTCCCATTACCAAAGAAAAAAAGACCTAGAAGAAAAGAGGCTGTTAGTGATGATGCTCCTGGGGGCAGTAACACACCGCAGAGGAGCTTACACAACCTGCATAGAGGAGAACAAGAGGAGGAAAGAAAGACAGAAAGAAAGCTGAATTTAGCAAGCAACCTATGTAGTCTTATTGTTTGTACAGTATGCTTGCGTATATAGCTGCATCATCATTATGTGTTTGTGTCATAACTCACTGTTCTCCGATAAGAGGGCCTGCGGTCGCAGTAACAGTAGCACTTTGTTTCCTCCAGCTTGGATCAGCTCAATGGCCCTGGTGTGACTGATGCCTTGCGTCTGCTCTCCATTGATCTCCACTACCTGATCTCCTACCTGCACATTCAGGTTCATTTTATCATTATTGAAATATCGTATTGGTCTCTGATTCAGGCCATAAGAGGTGATGAGTGTAGTTAAAGATCAAAATACCAGTTCTTCTTCAAAGCCATTGAAAAATCCATATCAATTGACTATAAACAGGAAGATGATGACTGGTATGGCCTTGAAAGTCAATTAACATTTACATTCAATTCTTCTGGCGGACACTTTCATTCAAAGCAAATTGCATTTCATTGAAACAACATGGTTTTTCATTCATTTACAAGGAATCAAACCCATGAAATGAGTTCTGTGTCCTTCTTTTGCTGTTGGGCTTTACAGAACTTAAAAGTAAAATCTTAAGACATATAGTTTAAAATATTTTGAGCATAAAAATGTGGAGTGTTCAGCTTCCCGTAAAGGGATAGTTTTGAAAAAAAAATGAAAATACCCCATGATTTACTCAACCTTAAACCACCCTAGGTGTATATGACTTTCTTCTTTCAGACAAATACAGAGTTAGTGTTATATCAAAAATGTCCTCTTTCAAGCTTTATAATTCCAGTGAATGGAGTTTAAAATAAAGCTGGATGAATTAGGTCCAAATAAAGTGCATAAATGCATAATTAAAAGTACTCCACATGACCCCGGGGAGGTTTAAAAAAGAAGCGAATTGAGGTGTTTGTGTATGAAAAATGTCCAAATTTAAAACTTGAACCGTAATCTCTAGCTTCTTCTAAAAGTTTTATGTGCGTTCACAAGAGAGTGGCGGTCCAACAGATGACTGAGGACCTGGGCGACTTTGGTGGGGGGGCAGTTTCCCCCCTATGGTTAGTCATGGAATCCAGTAACGGACCATAGAAAGTTCAGGAATGAATGGTATGAGATTTATGACAGAGTAGTCCCACAACTGATCTTTTATTTTTTTTCTCACGTGTCTTGCCTAGTAACAACGAATCAAAATGGAAACATTTCAATTGACACATTTGGAGCATTTTTTGTTCGTTAAATATAAGTTTATTTCCCTGCCCAGCATAAGACTGATCATAGTCTGTTTGATCAATTTGCCTTCTAAAATCATCACGACTTGCCTAAAATGTAATCTATGGATATATAGTTCAAGTATAAAACAATGATAGTTTTAACGTTAAACCTAGATAAATGTGCGCTATTAGGCGCATATCCAATAGTTTGTGCAGAAAGTGGAAGCTTAAGCCGCTTTGCAGGACATGGAGGTGCCAACGTGATCACTTGCATTTTTTTCAGTGGAAGCAATTGAAAATTATCCATCAATTTTGCTCACAAAGGTAAGAGTATTACATCATTCAGAACTTTTAAGCTTGTACTTTTATTTGTGTGCACTCAACAAAATGTGACAAACGGTGCTTTTATAAAATAAAGAAAACTAACTTGATGCACTTTCTGCCTCGTTCTTCAACACTAGAGCTTCACAAAAACGAACCGAAACTCAGCGAATACATGCCTCATAGACATGATAAATATAGCTATAGAAAGCGTTAAATTATTACTTAATGAAATAAAACAAATTGAGAACAAAAACTCTTTTATTATGTAATCCATAAAGATGCATTGCACTCTAAAGGCACGTGCAAAAAGTAGATTGCGAGTCAGGATCTTTGTGACACTCACTCAGAATACACTAGTTTATTAATAAATAATTCAAATATGTCCTTACTCATCCTGACACATTTATTGTTATTTATTTTTGTCGGTGCTTTGTGGCAAGTTTCAGCCTATTGTATGCGCTTGAACGCGGATCTCCTAAAACAGGCCTAATGCCCAGTCTGTGTCTGAACTATGACATGAAAATTGGCCAAGCCCAGCCCTAGGGGTATAAAAAAGTCATGCTGAAACGCAGCCCTCTAACTGACTGCGTTGATGCGCTGCAATACTGTAGGGTGATGTTTTAATGCTTACAGCTGAAAAAGATTTTTCCTTTTTTTTTTTCTTGAACCCCCTGACTCAAAAGTGAAATGTCGCTCATGATGGAGGACGTAGGTGAACGTGGTGACAAACGCGGAAGCACAGAGGAGAGTGCAAAACAAAACACCGGTAATGAATTAGGAGTACAAAATGAGGATTTGTAAAGAAAATGTCAGCGGGTTTTTCTTTTGCTGTAAACAAAACATGGTTCTCGCAAAAGTTTGCGAAAAGCATATTCTCCCTGGAGCTTACACTATGCCAACATCATCATCATCCTAGAACACCACTCTTCCATGAACGCAAATACGACAGTTAGTGAAAGCTAGAGATTACGGTTTCTAAAGTTGTAAATAAGGATATTTTTTTCTTACAAAACACATCGATTTGCTTCAAAAGGCCTTTATCAACTTCCCCGGAGCCATGAGGAGTTCTTCTTACAATGGATTTATGCATTTCTTTTGGACTTCACCCATCCAGCTTTATCTTAAACCCCATTCACTGCCATTATAAAGCTTGGAAAAGCTAGGTCATGTTTTTATATAACTCCGATTGCATTCGACTGAAAGAAGAAAGTCTTACACACCTAGGATGGCTTGAGGGTAAAGTAAATCATGGTGTAATTAAAATTTTTGGGTGAACTATCCCTTTAACCTTTTTACTCCATTTAAATACACTCTGCAGATGTTTCCCCAAAATCACTGCAGAAGATGGAAAAAAGTCAGCAGATTCCATCCGCAATGTGTGAGTTATTAAAGAGTGGTATGCTGTACTGACGTGTATCCTGCCGTCCTGTAGAGCGGGGCCGTCCTCTGCCAGCCGCAGGATGTAGAGGCCCATGTTATACTCCGTTCCTCCTCTCAGACTGAAGCCAAAACCACGAGATCCGCGCTCCAACTCTACCGCAATACAGCCCTAGGTAGAAAATACAGACATACCACTAGTGTTAAAAAGTTGTGGGTTGTTTTTTAAATTTTTATTTATTAATTTTTTTTTTGTTTAAAGAAGTCTCCTGTTCTCAACTCAGATGCATTTATTTGATCAAAAATGAAATAAAAATTGAGAAATACTATAACCCTTTAAAATAGTTGTTTTCTATTTTAATATACATTTAAAATGTAAATAATTTCTATAATGGCATAAATACATGAATGATAACCCTGGACTAAATGACTGTGAATGTGATTTTGAGTTTCCATTGTAGTTTTTATTACTGGCTTAAATAATATAATTTTTCATGCAACATATAATTTTTTTTATTGTATTTTCAGTCATTTATGAAAGTCCACATCTGCCACTGAATAATAAAAAAGGTAATTGCGACCTTTTATCTCACAGTTCTGACTTTTTTTCTCACAGTTGTGAGATATAAACTCACAATTGCAAGTTATAAAGTCAGAATTGTGAGATATAAACACAATTCTGATAAATAAAGTAGGAATTGCAAGACAAAGTCGCAATTTTGAGAAATAAATTCAGAATGCTGAGAAATAAAGTCAGAACTGCAAGATATTAACTCACAATTCTGACTTTTTCTCAGAATTGCGAGTTTATTGAAATCGAATCAATTTTTTTTTTAAGAATTTTGAGATAAACTCACAATTGTGAGTTATAAAGTTGTGAGATATAAACTGACAATTCTGAGAAATAAAGTCAGAACTGTGAGATACAAACTCAAAATTTTGACTTTTTCTCAGAATTGCGAGTTTATATGTCGTATAAATTCACTATTGCGTGTTATAAAGTCAGACTTGTTATATAAACAAAACTGAGAGAAATTAAGTCAGAATTGCAACTCAAAGTCCCAATTCTGAGAAATAAAGTCGCAATTTTGAGAAATAAAGTCAGAACTGCTAGATATAAACTCACAATTCTGACTTTTTCTCTGAATTGCGAGTTTATAGAAATCGAATCAATTTTTTTTTTAAGAATTGTGAAATATAAACTCAATTGTCAGTTAGTAAGTCAAAATTTGTGAGATATAAACTGACAATTCTGAGAAATAAAGTAATTCTGAGACATAAAGTCAGAACTGCAAGATATAAACTCAATTCTGACTTTCTCGGAATTGTGAGTTTATATCTCAAAATTGTGATTTGTTTCTCAGAATTGACATACAAACTCACACTTA
Organism: Garra rufa; assembly: GCF_049309525.1. Classification (NCBI taxonomy): domain Eukaryota; kingdom Metazoa; phylum Chordata; class Actinopteri; order Cypriniformes; family Cyprinidae; genus Garra; species Garra rufa. Next base: position 37,931,744 of record NC_133372.1, read on the forward strand.
TGAGTTATAAAGTCAAAATTTGTGAGATATAAACTGACAATTCTGAAAAATAAAGTAAGAATTGCGAGACAAAGTTGCAATTCTGAGAAATGAAGTTACAATTCTGAGAAATAAAGTCAGAACAGCGAGATATACCTTTTCTCAGAATTGCGAGTTTATATCTCGAAATTGTGATTTTTTTTCCTGAATTGTGATATATAAACTCACAATTGTGAGTTAAAGTTAAAATTTGTGAGATATAAACTGACAATTCTGAGAAATAAAGTCAGAACTGTGAGATACAAACTCAAAATTTTGAACTTTTCTCAGAATTGCAAGTTTATATCTCGAATGAATTTTTTTGCTAGTTCATGAACTGTTAATGTTATAAAATGCAATTGTGAGTTATCAAGTCAGAATTGTGAGATATAAACTCGCAATTCTGAGAACATATCAGTCTTTTTTCCTCACTCAAAACTGGACTTTATAACTCGGAAGTCTTTATCTCACAATTCTGAGAAAAGAATTGTGAAACTCACAATTACAAAAAAATTCAAAATTGTGAGTTTATATCATACTATTCTGTGAAAAAAGAAGTCAGAATTGTGAGATAAAAAGTCACAATTACCTTTTTAAATTTTTTATTCAGTGGCAGAAACAGGTTTCCATACAAATGACCCTAGATGTGTTGTTTTGATATAAAGTTTAGTTACAGTTTGTGATGCAAATGTGACTCTTGCCTGTTTGGAGTTGGCGACACACAGCGTTCCCTGTTCGCTCATGGGAAGAGCTTTATACTCCTTCCGTGCGAGCTCATCCCTGATCTCATCCATATCCAAATTATATCTGCGCATAAGTGACACAAATTATGAAGCAGAAGTGTGGCTTAAATTACCGTTTAATTTTATCAACAGTATGGCCGTAGAACTGACATGAATTTACAACAAATACACAAAGGAATGAACGCATTTAAAGTGGTTTAAAAACATAATAGTGGACTGCACCTCTCATCTTGAGTGGATTTGAGAATCTTGTGTTGCGGTGCTGGACTTTGTTTGGCCGAACTGGCTCCTGAGGGCGGGCCTTTGTACTCTAAACAGCCAATCAAAACAGATATGAAATGATGTGACATATTAGTGATTAATGTTTCACAATAAGATCAGGAAGGTTTGGACTCCAAAAGCCTGTGCTTGCATTGGAGATAGCACACATATTAAACATAACAGATATAAATTAACTGTGCATAGTCACGTTTTGTATTTGAAATAGGCTAATAATTAGTCTAAGTGCCCTTTATAAAGCATTCAATTTAAATATGCATGCATAATTGATATTACATTTCACTGCGGTTATTAGTGTTTCAATTTAAGCTACATTATTACCCTAGTGTGACAAATCAAAGCATGAGGCACAGGTTGAAAAAGCACAAATATTTATGTGGCATTTCATTATCTCTCTCACCGTCCTCAGGAACCACGGTAAGAGTGACGGAGTTCCCCGCGTCTTTGATAAGCTGAACAATGTCGTTGTGGGAGAGCTCCACAATGGATTGACTGTTTACAGCGGATATGCGGTCACCCACGTTCAGCAACCCGCAGCGGTCCGTCGGACTGCCCTCGATTATTCGACCGATCTTATGAGGAATCACTGCAACACACACTTAGGCAAATCACTTAGCAGAATTGGAATGGCTTGTGTTGTATTTATAATCATAATGAATGAATCATAAGAGATGTAACAATTCTGGGGCTGTGTATAACTAAAACAGCAGGATGGAATGGAATGGAACAGAGTACAGGCCTCAAGGCACTTGTATTTTGTATTTTTAACATGACATCTTAAAATCTAAATAAATGAACACACAACTCTGATGATGCAATGTGCTCATCGAACAGTGTTGCGATACAACCACCACTGACTACCATTTACATGCAGTATGTATGGCCATGGTGGCGATAAAAGGAGATACTATTAAAGAAACATCTTTCACTGTGTACAAAAAAAAACTAAAAAACATGTCAACATGACATTAAACCACAAGCACTGTGGTAAAATTAAATTATTAAATTGACACAAACAAACCAAAAATGCAATATTTAAAATTGGTCAACTTTACTAATAGTTAGTCGTTCATCATGACCCATTTCTAAATGATTGGGGTTGTGATTATTTTTTTTTAATTTCACCTAGCAATTCCAGTGCAGCTGATGAGTCTTTTGAGGAAATATCTAGTCCTAACTATATACTTAAATAAAATAAAATAAAATTATAACATTATAACATAATTATTAAATTAAATTAAATTAAATTTAATTAAATTTAATTTAATTTAATTAAATTATTACTGGTATTTATTCTGAATGTGTATTTTCACAATAGTTTTTTAAGATTAATTACAAAATATTAGATTTAGTAAACTAAATTAAACTAAACTAATCTAAACTAAACTAAATTAAATTAAATTAAATTAAATTAAATTAAATTAAATTAAATTAAATAATTTAATTTAATTTAATTTAATTTATTTTAATTATTACTGGTATTTTAACGTTTTTGTTTTTTTTTAAATTATTAAATAGCCATTTATTCTGAATGTGTATTTTCACAATAGATTTTCAAGATTTGGGAGTCTTTTTTTTTTAAAGATTCATTACAAAATATTAGATTTATTAAATTAAATTAAATTTAATTTAATTTAATTTAAAAATAATTTAATTTCATTTCATTTAAAAATAATTTATTTTAATTATTACTGGTATTTTAAAGTTTTTTATTGAATGTGTATTTTCACAATATTTAATTTAATTTAATTCAATTTAATTTAATTTAAAAATAATTTATTTTAATTATTACTGGTATTTAAAAAAATATATTATTAAATAGCCATTTATTCTGAATGTGCATTTTCACAATAGATTTTCAAGATTTGGGAGTCTTTTTTTAAGATTCATTACAAATTATTAGATTTATTAGCAGTTTCTTTCTTAATAAGAACTGGTTCTTGATTTCCAGTTTTAATGTAGTTTTAATCTTTTTTAATGTAGTTTTTCACAATACAAATCGTTGCAAAGCAGCTGTACAAAAAATGTAGGCTACTACAATATATTTAGTAGCTTATTAGTGGTGACTACTGTATGTTAAGTCGATGTACATATGGTATGAATATATAAAAAAAAAAAAAAAAAAAAAAAAAAACATTATATCAAATATTACTATGTAACCTTTCTGAATAAGAACTGGTTCTTTTTTCCCAATTCTAATGATATGAAATTTTATTTTGTTTATGCGCCAAATGACTTCAGCTGGTGCATCAATGCATCTGCTGTTACCTCCAGGTGGCGGTTTGCTCTTCGACGTGAGAATGACAAAGCCAAAGCCCTCGTTATCTTTACGATGGAGCGTGATATCAAACGACCCCTGGTCCTTGATGCTTGGCACCTGGATACGTGGAAGCCGAGGTGAGCCATTCACAAGGGTCAGCGCTCCGCTCCCAACATCCTCCGAGGCGTCTATAGAGCAGAAGATTACAAGGACTGACCTTTAATGAAAGCTTTTCAGGCAGTTAATTACACTCCAGCGCTGGTTTTATGTCTAAGGACTGTCAGTCAGCGGTGCTCACCTCTGTAAATGACCTTCCTGCACACTGAAAGCAACACTTGTCCATTGCGTGCTGCGTTAGTCATTAGATCCAGGACTTGTTTGTGAGATTTCCCCTTCACAGTGATGCCATCAATGCCAACAAGCTCATCTCCTGCCCTCAGACGGCCTTCCTTCTCTGCCGCCCCCTGGGGAATGATGGCACCAATGTAGACCTAATGAAATTAGACAGATAGCTCGTTTTAGAGTTAAGACAGAAAGTCAATCTGCTAATAAATCACATGAGTACAGTCCAAGAATATGACTAAATATCCAGTAATGTGGTAACAGAGGTGGAAGGAGCTCACTGGTTGTTCTGCACCTTCTCCTCCAAGCACACGAAAGCCAAAGCCTGTCTCCTGATCTCTCTTGATGAACACATCCAACTCTTTATAGAGAGGTACTGTTTACAAACATACAAACAGACAGAATTTCATGGATGTACAATAAATAATTAGGAACACATGGGATTAAACACATTCATCACAAAGAAGCAAAACCCCCCAAAAAAGCAACAGTATTTCATCAACCACACATATGGTCTTTTCTGTGTCTCTGCATTTGGATCATAAATTAAAAGGAAAGTTCTCCCAGATATGTCATTTGAAAACCATATGATATTTTTTCTGCGAAGCTCAGATTAAGCAGCTGCTTTTTTCCATGCAATAATATTGGTTGGTGATTCAGACTGTAAAGCTCCAAAGGGAAAATGTACAAAGTATTATAAAATACTCCATTCAAACTATATTTAAAGTCTCCCAAAGCCATTCAACAACTTTTTAACTGAAATTAACTGAAAATCTTCTGCTCATAAATCTCATTCAAAGTTTCACACATTTAAACCAATTGTGTAATATATGCAAGAACAAGACATTTGCCCACAGCTCTCATTATATTGTCTCTAGTGTGCCGTTTCCTCGTGTATTATAAATTTGAATGTGGGGAAAAAGAACTATTACAAAAAAAACTCTGTTCTGAATGTGTATTTTAAATAAATTATTTAAATAAGTAAAACTAAAATAGAATGTAAATTTATATTCCATAATTGTGACTTTATATATCATCAGTGCGAGTTTGTATCTTTGTATCTCACTATTGTATTATACATTGTTAAATAATTACCTTGTTCAAAAGTTTACATACGCTTAATTCTTAATACTGTGTTGTTACCTGAATGATTCAATGATTCAGGGGTGTAAACTTTTGAACGAAATGAAGATGTGTACATTTTTCTTGTTTTGTCCTCCGGGAAATCGTCTGTAGGTTCTGAAAGGCAGTACTAAATTAAAAAAATATGATATTTAGGCAAAATAAGAAATATGTACACATCTTTATTCTTTTTAAAAGTTTTGACCCCTAGCTCTTTGTGCATCATGTTTCCTTCTGGTGCATCAGTGAGCGTTTGAACCTTCTGTAATAGTTGCATGAGTCCTTCAGTTGTCCTCAGTGTGAAAAGATGGATCTCAAAATCGTACAGTCATTGTTAGAAATGGTTAAAATACACAAAAATAGTGAAAAAACAAAGAATTTGTGGGACCTGAAGAATTTTTTTGGCAGAACAGCGGGCAGTTTACCTGTTCAGGACAAACAAGGGACTGATGAACAACTATCACTGAACAAAAAAACACAGCTGTGGATCATTCAGGAAACAACACATTATTAAGAATCAAGTGTGTGTAAACTTTTGAACGGGGTAATTTTTATAAATTCAACTATTATTTTCTCTTGTGGACTATTTTTCACTGTCTACATTAATTATATATTTCTTCTTATTAAAGTGACACAAGTGATTTAGTCAAGAGCAGTGAGAGATTTTCTCTCTTTTGTTGTTTGATTAACATAAATGACAGACAGCAGGAATATTAGACTGCTGTCACTTTAAGAGCTGCCCAGATCCAATATACTGTTTCACATGTGTTTTCTTTCTCATCTGTTTGCTTTTACTGTGTTTAGGAGGATACTTGCAAAGACAAGCATTTTGATACATACAAGTGTGTGTATGTTACCATTTAAGACCTATAAAGCAACAAAAATAAGCTCAGAAACAGTATCTCAGACAGTGTGCACATATATCTGATACAGGATACAGCACTCAGCCAAATATTTCTTGATTTTTTCTTGATTGTGGATCTGTTAGAAACTCTAACAGATCCACATCTTTGTACTTTAACATGGACGAGCTCAGCAGAGACTCACCTATGCTCTCCGACAAGACTTTGGGTTTGCTGTAGTGGAGGGAAGCGTCTTGTTTTGGAGAGCTGCATGGCAATGTGTTTGAGTGATATGTCAAAGCCTGGGGAACCATGATGTCATGGCAACGGTCCAGAGTCTCAGTGCTGGCACTCAGGCCCGGTCTCTGTTGGAATAAAATGCGTTTTAATATCACTTCACAAAATGACCAGCAGAGTGCACACAGATGTGAACTATAACAAGCAGCATTTAAACTGTTCACTGGGTATATCCGCTGAGAGAAGAAACGGAAATGCATACAGATAGATAGCCTATATCAACAGAAATACTGTTATGCTTGGATCGGGCCTTCTGGTTAGCAGGAAGATTCCCATCATTCATATGCAAATCATGTTTCTGTGTCATGAGTGATACGGAAAAACAGCTGTAATGGTTTATCAGTAAACCCAGACTGGAAACACGCTCAACACACTCATTCAGTTCATGTTTTTTGCCATTTTGCCTCATGTTACTGGTCTTTTAAAGCATTATATTTTTTAATCTAGATTTTTACACTTATTGTAGTTAGTGTGAGTGTTGTTCATACAAAACTCACTAACATGACACTAGGATGGTTGCCAAATCATTGTTTACCAGTCAAAAAAGCCTACTTACATATCTCAATGATATTCTGATCCCTCAAAACCCTTATTTGATGCAAGTATATGAGATTTTGACATTTATTGTAGTAATTGTGAGTTATAATACTCACCAATTTGATACTAGGGTGGTTGCCAGGTTGTCATTTACAGGCCAGAGTTTCAAAGGGCCTACTCATAAGTCTCAATCATATTCTGATTTCTCAAAACCTTTCTTCAGTGTAAGTATATGAGACATTTTTGTGCCAGTTTCATCATTCTCAAATGAAAATTGTACATCCTATCACTAAAAAAGTAGTACAAGCCACACAATTTGATACAAATGGGATGCATGGGATGTGCCAACTCCTGAACTTTAGTACTTACAGAAAGTGGTTTGTTTAAATCCCAAATCAATAACATAAAAAGCATTACATTTTCAACTCTTGATTTTTACATTTATTGTAGTAATTGTAAGTGATGTCAATATAAAACTCACCAATTTGATATAGGGTGGTTGCCAGGTTGTTGTTTACAGACCATAGTTGAAAAGGGCCTACTCATAAGTCTTAATGATATTCTGATCTCTCAAAACCTTTCTTCACTGTAAGTATATGGGATTGTTTTTGCTTGCTTCGTCACTCTCAAGTGAAAATCATACATCTTATCACTTAAAAAGTAATACAAGCCACACAATTCAGTACAAATGGCATGGGATGTGCCAGCTATTGAACTTTAGTACTTACAGAAAGAGGTTTGTAAAAAAAAAAAAAAAACACTACATACAATGCATTACATTTTTAACACTAGATTTTTACATTTATTGTAGTAATTGTGAGTGATGTCCATATAAAACTCACCAATTTGATACTAGGGTGGTTGTTGTTTACAGGCCAGAGTTTCAAAGGGCCTACTCATAAGTCTCAATGATATTCTGATCTCTCAAAACCTTTCTTCTGTGATATGGGATTGTTTTTGACCGTTTCATCATTCTCAATTGAAAATTGTACATCATATGATTTAAAAAGTAATATAAGCCACACAATTAGGTGCAAATGGCGTGGGACATCTCAGAAATCGAACTTTAGTACTTACAGTAAGGGGTTTGTTTAAATCCCAAACTGCAAGTATGAGCAATAATTGAGAAGAAATTTCACCGGCACAAAATAAAATATTCAACAATTTCCTCAGTTCCACAAGGTCATTATCACCTCTGAAATCTATTATCATACTCACAGGTCTTAAACTCTTCACAGGCGATGTCTGACCTAGAAACAGAGAAAAGGCAAATGAGAGACATAAGTAGCACTGAAGGAGGGAAAAATGGAGGAACAGGCACACATCAAGAGAGATAAAAAAAAAAACAGGAACTCGTTACTGAGATTTCAACCCTTATTATAATGACAGCGTTTCATGGTTGTTGCCTCTGAAATATAAAAAAGGCATGAGAATACATTGTTTCAATGCTACATTATTAATTCCCATCCATCTAACTAAAAAGCTACTCAAAGAGGAAGCGCCATTCAAGTGCTTCAAAGTGGGGCGTTTCCTGAGCCAATTCCGAGCTGAGTTAATCATGACACATGCGTCATCTAGAAGCCATTAAAGATAGATTGAATAAATGTACATAAGAGAAAATTATGAAACCTCCAGGGAGAAACACATTGCAAATGACAGAAGTCATGCATAAAATAATGACGCGGCTACACTTCCATCTGTCAATTTAGAACCCACGCCATTTAATTCATTCCGTTTGCGTCTTTCTCTTGATTGGTGTGATTTCGACTGAATTTAATGGCTAAACAATGAATGACGAAACTCACTCAGCCTTTGAAGGGTAATAGAACTGATTAAAGCATTATCTTGCGCTCTTTTCTCACTCCCCCCCCCCTCCCTCTCTCCCTCTGCAGACAATAAATCCTCACAGAAGTCTTTGCAGACACATCCGGAAATTCCCCTGTGATCTAAACTCATTTCCCAAATTCCCAGCTAGCCCCACTGAGTGGGTGCAAAAAAATGCAAAGTGGGCCTCTCCTGCCAACTGTATCAGAATCAGCGGTCCATCATTCTTACATAATGTTCTCCTGAGGGACAGAAACACACCTCAAGTATGGTCGGGGAGAGTGGAGGAGAGGAGAACAAGAGTGGCTAAAATGTAAAATCATGAAGTGGTTTCTCTGATTTCTCACCTGCTGAACAATGGAGATATAACTAAAAAAGATACCTAGGGAAAAAAGCCTTGTGTAATTCCCAACTGAAAAGACCAGCCTACTGTAGCTGCTTACAATCATATGTAGCATGCATGCTGGTGCTCCTATTAGGCTTGTTAATTGTAAAGTAAAAAGATAATTCACACACCAAAAATGAAAATTCTGTCATCATTTACCTTCATTTTATTCTAAACCCATACATATGTGTGCATGTGTGTGTGTGTGTGTGTGTGTGTGTGTGTGTTTAATTCTAATGTGGAACAAGGTTGTGTTTTGCAAAATGTCCTCTGCTACATTGCATGTTCATTTTCTTAGAATTTTTGTCTTATTTTCCAGTACAAATATCTAAACATTTTTAAATCAAAATATATTACTTAAAATGCAAAAAATAACATTAGAGGCTAAATGTATCAAAATTAAGGGAGTTATTTATTATTATAGCATCTACAGTTTTTTAAGATTTCTTTTTTAATTAAAAAAACGCATAAAACATAATTAATCTTGGTATATTCTTGGTATATCCTGATCATTTACTAACCCCCATGTCATCCAAGATATTTATGTCTTTCACAAAGAAATTCATTTTTTTGAGAAAATCATCCTACATCACAAAATCTTCCTACATTGCTCTTTTACCTTTTTTTGTAAAGGGAGTTTGACCTTCTTTGCACATTCACTTTGTAAACTCTGGGTCAGTACTTCTGCAGAGGCAGATTTTGAAGTTAGAGGAGAAAATTAGATGGAAGTTTTCTGACCCTATTGAACCAGAGTAATTAGAGCCAATCAAGATGAGCATTTAAAGTTAAAAAGTATAGAAATTGTACATTTTTTTAGAAAATAACCAATCGTTTTGCTAGATAAGAACCTTATTCCTCTGCTGGGATCGTGTAGATCCCTTTGAAGCTGCATTGCATTTTTAACCTTCAATTCGTTAAGCACCATTGAAGTCCATTATATGGAGGAAAATCCTGGAGAACTATAGTCATTTCTAAGCAAAAGTTGAGTTAAATGAAACTACACAGAAGGTTGGGTTAACAAGCTGGGCCAAAACAAAACCACCCAATCACTGAGCATTTTTTAGAGTGTATATTTCTCTTAAAACTAATTTTATGTCATTTTGCATATCGAACATGTATCTTGACTTACCGGTAATAACATTTATATTTTTGCATTGAAAAACAAGATTGAGAAATGTATTGAAATCAGGAACTCAGGAATTTTTTCATTTCTGAATTTGAACTGAATTCAGAGTAAGTAGTAAACATGACGCAGAATTTGAATTTAAAGAAGTAACAATGAAACAAACTTTATTTAACTGCAATAAGTGTAAGAAGATTTGTCAAGACACTATTGAATGACGGCCTGACAAAGGCTTAAAGGATTAAAGAAGTTGAAAAAGTTTGAGAGATTTATTCATTTTCACATTTATATTCACTGCATGCTAGTCAGAGTTAAAGTCTTTGAAAGCCTTTTCAGCAGGGTTTTTACTAGAAACGCCTAAGATCCGTTTCAAGTGTGTGATGCAGAGCAAAGTAGTGGTTTACCTCAAAATATGCAGGAATACAAACTTGTACAAATCACACACACAAAAATCCAGACAATCTGAAACTGCCATTGGATAACTTAAGCCTACTATGGCTACATTAATTAAATTCTAAAGGCTCAAAACATACTCTACACAAGACTATTTATATTTACAGACACTCTTATCCAAACTGCAATCAAGCTATATATTTTTGATAGTTCATGCATGAATTTTATGATTTAAAGGTGCCATAGAATGCATTTATACAATATTTTTAAATTGTTTTCTGATATCTACATAGAAGGTATATGGCATAGGAAAGGGCAAAAAATCTCCAGAAATGGTTTTACAGGTCCATTTACAACCCTAGGATTTGCCCCTACAATGAAATGCTCTGTTATTTGGAAGCTTCATGAATATTAATGAGCTCTGCTCTGATTGGCTGTTTCACAGAGCTCAATAGCTCGCACATGGATAAAAATACATATTTAATTAGGAGCTCTAGCCGCTTTTAATATGTGGTTTGTTGAATCTGCCGTTTTGAATCGCGGATATATTAGTCTGATTACTGCGATGCATGTGCTCTGTGTAAAGTTATAATGCAGATACACAAGTACTTACCAATCAAGTTGAGCTGCTTGTCAGTGATTCTCCAGATCTGTAAATCATTCACCATCATCAGGCAGTTATTTCTCCATCATTCACCATCATCAGCGCACTCATCTCTCTGTTTATGTGGTAAGTGAAATCCTATGTATAGCAATGTAACAGGCTAGCGCTAGCATTAAGCTAACCGTGTCCCTTGAGTGACTTGCCTTGTTTAACTGAGGTGCTGACGTTACTGATGATTGGGCGATGCAAATGTTGGAGGCGTAACTATTAACGATCCCGGGGAAGTTGCGTAACAGACCTGTTATGTTGGAATTGACCTATTTTTCGGTGGTCTTTTGCAAACACTAGATTTATATAAGAAGGAGGAAACGATGGTGTTTGAGACTCATGGTATGTCATGTCCATGTACTGAACTGTTATTATTTAACTATGCCAAGGTAAATTCAGTTTTCCATTCTATGGCACCTTTAATGCAAGATTTCCAGGACATTAAGGCTAAAAGATAATTGAAATTTTGCAGTTTTTCCAACGCTGCTTTGAAACGCTACAAGAGCGTAAACATGATGCTGGAAGTGTGACCATACCATCAATTACTCTAAACTTTAAACTTCTTCTGCTAGTGTAGAGTCTGTTTATGCCCTAAATAATCAGTGCAATGTTCCATACACTCTCCAGCTCTCTTACCTCCTCTCAACACCAACAGATTCACTTCGCTGCCCACAGGGAGGTCCTTCAGTATATCCACCACCTGCGCATGGCTCAGCGTTTGCACGTTCTGCCTGTTAATCTCCTTTATCACATCTCCTTTCAACAGGCCTCGGCACCACTGCTCATCCAGGATCATTTTCACCTTCTGCCCCAGCGGACAGTCTGCAATGGCGAAGCCAAATCCTCCAGGTCCCTTTATGATTGGCACGCTCACCAGCTCCGGCTGCAGCATCCCCGTCTCAGGCCTGTCGTTGGCACCGCTGCTGCCTCCTGGAAGCGCAGCGACCACCGGCCTCCCGATGGCGTCTGTGGTTACGTAGTGAAGCTCTTGGGAGGAGCCATGGAGGGCATCGCCTTTGACCAGCAGCGGCTGGCCGTTGATGAGAGGTACGGCGGTTACGATCTCTCCTGTTGGAGGTGGAGGTGGAGGGGGAAGGTCCTCACTGTCAGCGTCGACGTCAGGGGGGAGCGAGTATCCGCGGCAGAGGACCATGTCCACATACTGGTTGATTGGGATGCACTGGAACATGTGGACCACGTCGGCGTGGGTCTTGCCTAAGACAAGTGTGCCGTTGATTTCCACAATAACATCACCTGGGTTGAAAAGAGGAAATTTGACAGTGTCAAAAAGGAAAACGAACATTATTAATTGGAACTTTTTTATGCATTTATGTTTTTGAGAGATACCAGATAAAAGGAATACTTTTCAAAATCAAATATTCCATTCTTATTTACACACCCTTACAGTACATCATATCAAATGTGTGTTACTTCTTTGAGAGCCTTTGAAGAATTTTTACACAGGTCTTTTTTAAATACTCATTTGATAAGCTACAGCAGTGCAAAGAAATACTAAGTAGTTTGTGCAACTTTTGTTTTATATTCCAAGAGTTTTTGAGTTGGATCAGTGGACGAATCATTCTCTTTATTATTATTATTTTTTAATGATCCAGTTCCTGAATGAGAATGATTTGTTCACTCAATGACCCACAGCAACTCAAGTTAACAACTCAAAATAAAGGAAGATTATAAGTGAATAATTTTGTCCTTTTTGGTTTTCATGTGGCTTTAGAAAACCTTGCCATTATGGTCACAATGTACTGTTGCTGTATGGTTATTATAGTTAACTAAAAATAAATTATTTTTTTTAATTGAAACAATATAATAGCAATATTGAAAAAGTTATAAAAATGACTTTAGTATGACTTTTACTAAATTACAAAAAATAAACTTGAAAATAAAGCCATTATTGTGTAGCCTTTTAATGTTAACATACTTCTCCTATCCCAGTTTAATTTAATAGTTCACCCAAAAATGAAAATTCTGTCATTAATTACTCACCCTCATGTCGTTTCAAACCCGTAAGACCTTTGTTCATCTTCAGAACACAGATGAAGATATTTTTGATTAAATCCTAGAGCTTTCTGATTCTGCATAGACAGCAAAGCAACTGACGCGTTCAGTGTCCTTACCAGTGATGCGCGGGTTGATCCGAAATGAGCGGTTACCCGCGGTTACAAGTCATCCAAAAATATTTTTTATGATATTCGGGTCGCGGTCGGTCGGGTCGTTTGAAATAAAGATGCCAATTAAACCTTTGTAATTTATATAGTACTAGACACACTTTTCTATGAAATACATAGACCTACACTTTATTGGCTGAATAATATTTACCTTTTGAATGTTGAGCGTTATTAACTGTTGAATAAATGCTGACGCGGGACAAAATGCCCGATTTCCAACACGTTGAACTGAGCAATGCCATTGTACCATTTTAATAGGCTACTTTTAAACGCATATAGCTCAGTAATGTCAGCTTTATGTATTTTCTGAGAGGGGGTGGGATTTTTGTTGGGAAAGTCGAGGGAGAGACGCACACTTCGATTAGACTGGATAAACACATGCAGCATCTTAATTGTTAAGAAAATGGTATTCCTAATAAATGTCTCAAATATTTTGATTATGTCCAATGTTTCTCTTTCTTTTTGGAATTATTAGACACATTTCACTATGTCTTTTCAAATGCCTAGGTCTGTTTAATTTCCTTTATTATAAAATTTAGCAGTATTTTTTAACGTTTATTCAAGCAATAATATATAAATTATCTAATGTATATGCTTGTTTAAAACCAGGGATTAAAAACGAATTCCAAATAAAAACTGTATTTTTTCTTTACATTTCCAGAGAGCGATACGAACGAAATTAAGCATTACTTAATAAATTCAAGGCACTATAATTTCCTATTATTAACAACTATTATGGCTATACAATTAATATATATATATATATATATATATATATATATATAAAATAATATTATTTTGTCATATTCGTGATTCCTGATTTTATATATGAAAACTTCGTTTTGAAGTGCATTCGTTATGTTTGTATATAGAAAAGTTGTTAACCTAGCCTATTAAGTTGATTTAATATTCTTGATAATTTTTGGAAGAATAAAAGTTAAGAAAAAAGGAATTAGCTTTAGTCTCTAATATTTAGGGCTATAGGCTAATCTTATTCTTAACTTTTATTACACTGTAGATCGAAATGAAATAACTCTTGATCATATTTAACATCGTAGAATCACTGACATAATTTAGTGTAGCCTACTTCCAAAATGAAACTATTTAAATCTGTATAAAGGCAAGACAAGCTAAATCACAACATGAACAATCTGTATTTTTCTTGTAATCAAGAACATTTCTTTTGACAAAATTACCTAATTAATGCAGAATGATGTTTGACAGTGAACGCATCTCCTCCAATGCATAGCCGCATATAATCGCTGGTGTCAGTCGCAAATATTAAACAGGCGGGTCAGGAAGCGGATCGGGTACAATATTTTATTTTTTTATTTTGCGGTCCGAGTTGCGGGCGGGTTAGTTGAAAATGTCGGTCGGGTTCGGGTTGTTTATACGTTGACCCGCGCATCACTGGTCCTTACTACCTTTCTGGGCCTTTAACGTGTCAGTTGCATTGCTGTCTATGCATAACACAATGACAGAATTTTCATTTTTGAATAAACTACCCTTTAATGTGAGGAGATATCTATAATTAAGTCATTTGTAGGCTGATTTCCTAATTACCCCTAATGTGAATTGTGGATGTAAGCCTAAACACCTTTCGCCAAACTACACATCACTCACCAGAGGCCATCTTGTTATCCTGTGCGGCTGGGCCATCAGCGAGAACGTTCTTCACCTGCAGGAACTCATCAGGTCGGTCTCCACCAATGATGGTGAAACCAAACCCCTGCTGGCTTTTCCTGAGAGCCGTGTGATACAGCTCCCCCTTCAGCTGGGTTGGGTCCCGCGTGAACCCGGGTGTACCAGCCGCTCCACCTACAGAGACAGAAGGAGAGGAAGAAACAGACAGACGACATCTGCGATGAGTTCACATAAAATATGCACAAAGACAAAACTGCAAACAACTAGACATTGATACAGTAGACTACGTTATATGCAAGCACCAACTGCACCAAATGAAATGCTTGATGATAAAGATGTTTTCAAAATGCATGACAGATCCATCAATAATGTGGGAAGTCACACAGACTGTCCTAATATCACTAACCAAAGCACATTATGGGATACTTTCCATGAATACAATACAAAATGGGGCCTGAAACACCCTTTTTGAACACATATGCATATATATGCTGTTTTTTCTACAGGGTGGGCAGAGAAAAGAGACCTAACCTTTGGAAAAGGTTTACCATCAATAAATAAATAGATAGATAGATAGATAGATAGATAGATAGATAGATAGATAGATAGATAGATAGATAGATAGATAGATAGATAGATAGATAGATAGATAGATAGATAGATAGATAGATAGATAGATAGATAGAAATTCTCATATATATTCTCATATATATATATATATATATATATATATATATATATATATATATATATATATATATATATATACATACATATATATATACACATAGAGTTGCAATCAAAATTATTCAACCCCCTTGACCTGCAAGGTATTTTGCTGCAGAGAGCAACATTTTGTGAAAACAATTCAACAAAGGCATCAGTAAACTATTAAAGAAAGTTCATTAATACACTTTTGAGTAATTCTGAGAATGTAAGTTGATGAATAATGAAAAAAAAAATCAAATTGGCTCTAAATATTTATGATCAAAATTATTCAACCCCTGAAAGTGAATTTGGCGTAGAATCTTTTATTCTTTAAAACCACCAATAAACACTGCCTGGAAGTGCTTAGATGCTTCTGTCACCTTTCTGCTGCAATCTTGGGCCATTACTCCCCTGAAAAAGCTTTCAGATCACTGATAATCTTTGGTTTTTACTTTGCCACTGCTTGCTTCAAATTCAGCCATGTATTTTCAACGAGAATTACATCTGGAAACTGAACAGGCCACTTAAAAACATTCTATGACTGATTCCTGAACCAAGCGCAAGTAGATTTGAACGTATACTTTGGGATGATTGTCCTGCAGGAAAGTCCACTGATTATTATCTTCAGACATTGCACAAAAGGCATCACAATGTTTGCCAAAAAGGTCTGATACTTTAATAAATCAATGATATCCTTTGCATGGTCGTTTTCCACTTCCTGTTACAGTAAAACAACCCCATAACAGGACTGTCCCACCTCCATGTTTGATGATGGAGATGGTGTTCTTCTGCTTATAAGCGTTGTCTTTTTTGCACCAGACGTACCTCTGATCCATACGCCCAAAAAGTTCCAGTTTGGACACATCACTCCACAAAACATTCTTCCAGAACTCCACAGGTCTATCCAAATGAATTTTGGCATGTTCAAGTCAGCTTTTTGCTGTTCTTGGTCAAGAGTGGTATTCAGCAAGATTCCTCAACATGAAGACTACACTTGTCTAGTGTTCCTCTTGTACAGAGCATTGAAATATTTTTCCTCCTTTTGTCGGGTCATCTTGCAAGTCTTTGGCTGTACATTGCAAGTTTTTCTCAGTTGATCTGATCAAACATTTTATGATATTGTGCTTTTTTGTTCAACAGCCTCAAAGGTTTTCTGGTTCAACACACTTTAATCTAAGGAATACGGCTGCCAGCTGTGTCTCTAGGGACTTGTAATGTCTTAGAAATCTTCATGTAGTTTTAGACTTTATAATAGAGCAAATGATTTCTTCTCTATTGATTTTGTGTGAGCTTTGTTGACTTTACCATATTTGCTACTCATCTTCAGCACATGCATGGGCTAAGAGTATACTATGTGTAACACCCCAAGCTAATTCCATTTTTAATAAGTTTGTAAAGGCTTAAGACAATTTTTTAAGACAATTTTGTTCCTTACCATAAAAATAACTGTCTTAAAACAGCAATGTTGAATAGGGGTTGAATAATTCTGACATAGCTGTGTTATTAAAAAATCCTATAACTCAAAAACATTACATTATATATTGACATTATCCCTCTTTAATATGCCAGAAAACTGTTGTAGATGCAATTTAGTCCTGGATCTTCAGAAAGAGCAAAAAACATTTGCAAAGTATTGCAGTCTCTGGGGGGGTTGAATAATTTTGATTGCAACTATTTATCGATAGATTTAATATTCCATTAATCTATCATTTATTTGGCAGAAATGTTTTCCCATGTATGACTGGCATATAATTAAATCCGTGAATGATTCCAAACATCTGGCACAGTAAACCAAACTATTAACAACGCTCTCTCTGACAGCATAGACGAGAACATTTATCATCAGCGGCTCACCCTCACATACTGTACTTGTCTAATATATTGCTATCCTGTGGGTTCCCAGAAGGGCCGAGGGAGTGATAACACTCACATCCTCAAAATTAGACAACCTTCAGAAACTCTCTCAGCACTGGGTGTGGAGTTTTCTAGCTAATATTCAGCTGCTGTAAGTGAAAGTTTTAAGGGGAACTCTTTGTCTTTTATGCCCATAACTGCGCTGACTCACTTTTTCTGTACTTCCTGTCAGGAAAGATGAAAACAGTGTGCCATGGAAAACTGTACTTTGAGAGTTCATCACAAATCACCAAAGAAGTCTAGAAGACTGTGGGGATCACACTGTTTTAATGAGCTATTATATCACCGAACAATAAAAGAAGAACCACACTGAGCTAAAAGAAGGGTTATGTGTGTGTGTGTGTGTGTGTGTGTGTGTGTGTGTGTGTGTGTGTGTGTGTGTGTGTGTGTGTGTGTGTGTGTGTGTGTGTGTGTGTGTGTGTGTGTGTGTGTGTGTGTGTGCCATGAGAGAGAAGGCTTTGAATACATGTGCTGTAATGGCAACTGTGAATCTCTCTATTACAGGGAAGGACTGTCAAAACATTGATTTTGCCATTTTGACAGGACAAAGTAAAGAAAAGACAGGAAATGATGATAGTGAGTGTTTTTTTTTAAATTGTGTCAAAATGGTTAAATGTCTTAGAACGTGAAAAAATACTTTTGAAAGAGTTGCACACCATGTCCCCAGATCAGAAGAAAATTTAGTTGTCAATTAGTGCCACCTATTGTAACTGCAACTATTTGTTGGTAAATTGGTTCATTTTTAGTTTTGCCTCTATTATATTAATACTGTAGCATATAAATGTTATTTTGTAAGAAATATATTTAAAAAAAAATGTGTGTGTGTGTGTGTGTATGTATAAATAAAAAATAAATAAATAAATAAACAAATAATATAAAAATCTAAATCATAAATTATATTTATTTTCATTAAACTACTGTTCAAATCGTTTGGGTCTGTAAGCTTTAGTAATGTTTTTGAGTCCCTTATGCTTACTAAGGCTGCATTTATTTAATCAAAAATACAGTAAAAACTGTAATATTGTGAAATATTACAATTTGACATAATATTACTATTATTAATATTACATTTATTACAACTTTGAATATATACATATATAACTTGTTACATTTTCTATAATATAATACATGTATAATATAATACATTTTCTATAATAATAATATAAAAGTTATATAAAAATATAAATTATAAATAAACTATTTTTTTCATTAAACTACTGTTAAAAATTGGGGTTTATATGATTTGCTAATGTTTTTGAGTCTCTTATGCTTACTAAGGGTGCATTTACTTGATCAAAAATACAGTAAGAACCGTAATATTGTGAAATATTACAATTTTAAATAATATTATGTTTATTACAGTGTTATTTTTATAATTTTAAATAATATTACATTTATACAATATATATATTACATTTATACAATAAGTTTGCAAGCTTTGCTAATGTTTTTAAATCTCTTATGGTCACTAAGGCAGTAAAACATAATATTGCAATATACAATTTTATTATTACAAAAATTATATATATATATATAAAATATATATAATTGAATTAAACACACACACACAAACACATATATACATACAAATATAATGTAATAAGTTATAAAAAATATAAATGATAAATTAATTTTGCTTTGCTGTAATTTTTGATCAATTGAATGTGTCCTTGCTGAATAAATATATTAATTTATTTAATAAAAAAAAAAAACTTAAATACCAGTGTACATTAATTAATTAAATTATGTTAATATTTAGAAACTGTAAAAATGTCCTATGCACACAGGTTCTTAAGATAATAAATTTAAGGTAAGATAATAAATATACAGTTTGAAACTGAAACAACACTTTTTGGACACTTTCCACAAGTAGCACATGTCCATAGTCACACGTTTGCTAGGACACCTGAGTTCATCCATCCACTAAAACCATATTTCTGAGAACTTGTGATTTTGCTATCTAAAGCAATGGATCTTGCTGCAGTCTCACCACTGCCATGGTAACTGAGCATTTCAGCAAAGCAAAAAGAAAATGTGCTTGTTCCCCTTGTCCTTCCTTCAACCCCTAATGACTGAATAGAGGTTCTGTTACGCCGGTCTCCATCCAATCAAAGCTCTCAGACTCATGTGTCATCTATTTCCCCGCTGTTCCTGTCATCTCTGCCTCGATAGTTACAGTTCACTTCAGTAGATATGGATTTCCCGGCCCGGATGGACAGCAGTCGTTGTTTCCAGAAATTCGAAATGAATGTGAAGAAGTAAAGCCATGTTTTAGAGAGCGGACTGATCAAAGAGCGGCAATGTGAATGCATGATGGATGCTAATGTTCTCTTTTATGTTAATGCAGCCCTGTGATGTGCTGCGAAGCAATCTCTATAACATTTATACTCTCATCCATCCACCCTAAAACAGCACTCTTCTCGTCCTCGGGTTTTTTCGCTCGCTCTCATATTCGCACATGCTCAAACACATCTATAATGCATCCAGTTTAATGGAAGAATCTTTAATTCATCATATTGAGAATGGCAGATGACTCACCATTCTTTAATCTTATCTTTCTGTCCCTCTTTCCCCCACATACAATCATTCACCCAGCGAGGAGCCTATGTGTTTGTCTCTAACATGCTGAGCGTTAAATTCAGTTTAAATTCACAGTTAGGGAGGTGCGCCTTTGTACCTGGAGGAGGTGCTGCCCTCTGTTGGGTCTGAGTTGCGACTGCAGTGTCCAGACCAAGCTTCCTCTTGGCTTCTAAAACCGGATTTTCAAACTGGGTTCTCTGATTTATGTGACTGAGGATAAAACAAAAGAAAAAGTTTTTAAGGTACATTGTTTGCCTACCTTAATAAGCTTAAAAAAACAAATCTAATCATCTTACTCGACATAGTATGTGCCGTACTGCGGGTCATCAATCTCCTCCCAACCATATGGAAGCTCTGATGATGAAGGAATGAGAGCAATGTGTTTAAATGCAAATCCACACAAACACACTGCAAAATCATCAACAACAGCATGCAACATTAAAGAGGTCATATCACAAGGAACCATCAATTTCCTTGATTTTTTAAATGTAAATATACTTTGACCTTTCAAATGTTAGCCAAACAGAACAAAGCTGAAGTGTTTACTATTTACATAAAGAAATATTACAGTACTTTAGCAGCCTGGTTTATCTAAGGATATAAGAGTGGGTGTCACATGGTTATAAGTTAAATTATGACAGCTTTTTTAAGTGCAAAAATATGGTTTTGGTGCAAAAATCATGAAACATTATATATCGACTTCAGAAAAAAATATGCAAATGAACATAAGTATGAACTTTATTAATACATTTCAATTATAATTTATTTTTATGTTTTCTGCTGCATGATATTAAGATAATGTTTAATCAAATATAGAATTTTTTGTTACATTATTTTTACCAAATAAAATACAATTTTTCTTAATTAATTCTGCTTTAAATATATCATATGTCATATACACTGCCATTCAAAATTTTGGGATCAGTTAGATTTTTAATTTTATTTAAAGAGTCTCTTATGCTCATCAAGGCTGCATTTATTTGATCAAAAATACAGAAAAAAAAAATTTATATTGTGAAATATTATTGCAATTTAAAATACCGGTTTTCTATTTTAATGCACTTTAAAATATAATTTATTTCTTGTGATGCAAAGCTGGATTTTCAGCATCATTACTCCAGTCTTCAGTGTCACATGATGCTTCATAAATCATTCTAATATGCTGATTTATTATCAATTTTTGGAACCTCTGATACTTTGGATGAATAAAAAGTTTAAAAGAACAGAATTTATTAAAAATATAAATATATAAATGTAATATTATATATATTTTAAGTAAGTCTTTTTTTAAGTAACAATTTAAGTCTTTACTATTACTTTGTATTCATTTTTTCACAACCTTGCTGAATAAAAGCATTTTTTAAGAAAGAAAAAAACGTACTGACCCCAATGTTTTGAACAGTAGTGTATGTTACAAAAGATTTCTATTTTAAATAAATGCACTTTCATGTGCATCATGTGCATCATGTGAATCATGTGACACCGAAGACTGGAGTAATGATGAACATTCAGCATTGCATCACAGAAATAAATTACATTTCAAAATATATTCAAATAGAAAACCAGTATTTTAAATAGCAATAATATTTCACAATATTACTGTTTTTTTTTTTCTGTATTTTTGATCAAATAAATGCAGCTTTGATGAACATAAGAAACTGACCCCAAACTTGTGAATGGCAGTGTATGTTCTAAATAAAATTATGTTTTAATGGATAAAGTATTCAAGAAGTACTTTTTATACATTTTACATTAAATATATTTTATAATTCTACTTTAACAAGTAAAACAAGCTAGTGTTTAATATTGTGTCATGAGATTTCAATAATTTTTATTTTGTAAATAAAATAAAATAAAATAAAATAAAATAAAATAAAATAAAATAAAATAAAATAAAATAAAATAAAATAAAATAAAATAATAGCCAAAGCAAAATATCTTTCAAAGACACTTTTCTTGTTTTTCATATACATATTATGTTATGTTGTAAAAATAAATCTATTTTTATATGCAAGTGCAAAAGATGGCATGTTTACAAAACTGTCAAATAAACAGGCAGTGTAAGCCGCTGTGTGCCTGTGTGTATCCCCTCTGCTGTACGTACATTATGCCCAAATGAACTAATGAGGAGAAAAAAGCTGTTCACGCAACAGAGAGCTTCACACACACACACACACACACACACACACACATACGCAACCAGAAAAGTATTGTGCACCAGTGAGCATATAGCACAGGACTTTAAAACTCCCATAAAAGAGCAGCTACATTTTGTTAGCCATCATGTGTGCTCGTGTGCATTACAGAGCGAAAAGGCAAGAGGAAGTGAATGCATTCAGATGAGGTTATGCAATCATGCCCTCTGTTATGTGTGCCGGCGTATGAATGTGGAAGGGTATACACAACTGATTGAATGCAATTGAAGTTCTATTTGCATATGCATGTAGCTGTCATACATGTTTACAGCTTCCTGTATAAATGCGTAATGCAAAGATTCACCTCCATCCTCACACTTTTCCGGGGGCTTAGCTTTTTTAACCAGACGCGGATCCAACCACGTAGTCGACTTTGTGTTGTGGCTATAAAACAAAAAAGAAAATGCATTAGATACCAGAGCTGTAAAACTAAAATTGTGGGTTACATAACACCCCAAGTTAACATCATTTTGCTAGACTGTTGTTTTGTTCTGATTTCTTTCAAATAGACTGCTATTTTCATCTAATGAACCTTAATGAACTGAGTAATCACAAGCAGCTGGACTGAACATGTTCATTCATTATTATGAATTAATTCATCAGTTAATTCATTGTTAGTGCTTTTGTCAATTATTTCATCACTCAAATGTATTTTTGACATTGCTTTGACCTCAGTTTGAGAACCGCTAATGTGTCACAAAAGTTATTATAAAGTCTTGGCAGGTCAAAAAGGGTGAGATTTTCAATGGCTTCTAGTTATGAGTCTCATAAACCGAACTGGAAAATTTTGTAACCACTAAAATATTTATGATCGCGACCCCAAATGCACACATACGCACACACAAACAGATCTTTGACTCTGTTCTTTAAAGAGCATCTAGGCCACACTGCAAGCTATATTTATTCTTTCGTTCTGACAGCTCTGCGCTTGACTTTTAAAAGCAACACTACTTTTTTAGAGTGAGGAAAACATCAGATATCAGCAAGTTGAGGAGAGAAACTGATAAAGCATGCCGTTTGTGAAAATAGCGATTGGAATACTATGTTGATGGAGTTTGAGATTCGACCTGAATAGAATCACACCGCAGCGCTGTGGAGGGGAAAATGCGCTGCTTGCTAACAAATATCGCTGCCTATAAAAGGGAATATTGGAGAGCAAATTTAAAGCCAGTAAATAAAAACTTTGTATAAATATACACTTTGCATATAATGTCTTTGCATCGAATATTACTTTAAGAACCTCCAGCAATAAAAAAAAAATGAGAACACTTCACAGGAATAATACAGTGGCATAATAAATGTGGAACAAAACACAAGAACAAACAAAACAATATTCTGCGGTATTGTGAATAGTGCATCAAATACCACATGACATTCAGTGGCATGAAAACAATAATAAACACATAAACAATATTGTGTCAAATCAGATGGCATTAAGCAATGTGACAACGATAAAAAAAAAATATATATATATATTATCCAGACTTGAAGGTATACATTAAATTAAAGATATAAAGGCATTTGGTGACCAAAAATATGCCTGTTATGGATAATATTAATATTATACAATATATTATTTATAAATAATATAAAATATATTTATAATTGACATTATTTTTAGCAGAATTATTACTGAAAGTCTTGTCCATAGCATTCATTTCGAAAACAAAAACTTTGACGAAAAATGTTAGTTGACAAGCTTTCGACAATAAGACGACAATAAGGTCAAATAAACGTTAACTGTGACTATCTGGCAACCATGCGCACACGCTTGCTCCTCATTGTGGAAGCGCTGATGACTATTGGAATAACTATTAGAAATTTCACTGTTGTAATATGTTTCGTTTGTTTTACTAGTTTTCACTATGTAGATAGAGTGCAGAAATCTTTGATATTATTTTAGATAATAAATAGCCTATAATAAAACTGTATAAGAGAAAATAAACATTTCTATTGATTTTTGCTTAATAAAAAAATATTTTTTTGAAACTGAGATTTATACATTATTTAAAAGCTAATTATGCTTTCCATTGATAAATGGTTTGAAAATCTGGAATCTGAGGGTGCAAAAAAAAGTAAATATTGAGAAAATCACCTTTAATGTTGTCCAAATGAAGTTCTCAGCAATGCATATGACTAATCAAAAATTAGGTTTTTATATATTTACGGTAGGAAATGTACAAAAAATGTTATATCCTAATGATGATCCTAACTAAACATATTTAAAAAAATAAAATAAAAAAATAAAAAGGAGACAAAATATAATTGGACTATTGTACACGCCTCTGCTGTATGAGATTTCAAGTGTGCGGTTGCCAGATATGAAGAGTTCAAATCCTCAAATCAGAGCTTCTCTGTTAAAGGTCCACTGAAGTGCTTTGAAACATGCAGCATTATTTAATATGTTGATGTAATTTCAACTGAAACAGGAAAACAGGGTGGGACTGCATGAAGGAAGCTCAGATTTGGGGAATTGAATTCTTGATATCTGGCAACCGCACACTTTTTTAAATAGCCAATAGCGTTTTGTCTATATCACAGCTTGGGCCATAGCCTTTGAGCTTGGTAAAGCCACATTTGGCAGGGTATGGCAGCCACAATCTCATCCATATCGCTATTAAATATTCCATTCTATGTAGAATTCAAATGGGTCTGATACGGCTTATGGTCTGCGCCGAATTGCACATATGATCTGTTCTGTGCTATCGTGCCTCTAGACAAAGCAGACTGTGTGTGCGCTGCGGCGGTTCGCATGACACAGTGTAAAAACTTATTTCACTTATTTCACCACAATGGAAGCATATTTACACTGTCTGAATCATTCCCTATCCACTATATAATGCACTAAGTGCCATTCACAGAACAGAAAATATTAATTCTATAAAAAAAGTGACCAATTTCAGCAGCAGCTTTAGTATGTATTTATAGTCTAGGGTTTTTTTGTTTTTGTTTTTTATAAAAGTTGAACAAATAAGCTTTCCATTGATGTATGGTTTGTTATGATAGGACACTATTTAGATATAGATACAACTATTTGAAAATCTGGAATCTGAGGTTGCAAAAAAAAAAAATATTGAGAAAATTGCCTTTAAAGTTGTCCAAATAAAGTTCTTAGCAATGCATATTACAAAAAAAAAATAGTTTTGATATATTTACGGTAGAAAATTTATAAAATGTCTTCATAAAACATAATCTTTACTTAATATCCTAATGATTTTTTGCATAAAAGAAAAATTTTGACCCATGCAATGTATTGTTGGCTATTGCTACAAATATACACATGCTACTTATGACTGGTTTTGTGATCCAGGGTCACAAATAGTATTTTGTAACTGAAAGTGATGCAACAAGTTTGAATATGCACATGTAATAACAGTGACGTCTTTAATATAACTGCACTTTTCTACGTTTTTTTCTAATACATCCATATTCCCAACACTATGAACAGAAGTTATTATTTATGAACGGACCATAAAACCAGAAGGTGACCCGAAATTTATGAGTACAGCAGCAGCAGACCTCATGCAGTTATTAACGTCTAAATCTCTCCTCTGACGGCCACACACACTTACTCTATGAAGTAGACCATGCCCGTTTCTGTGTAGGCCATTTCCCAGTTGTACGGCAGGGGCTCCAAGCCGTCGTCTCTGGCTAAAGAGCTCCAGGTGCGGATTTCTAGTGTCCCACTGCCACCTGCGCTGCCTCCGCCACTCGACTGAGTGTAGCTGGGCACCGCTTTCCTCCACTCCTCTGTCCTCTCTGCAGAAGGAAAGAAGATAAAAAACAATGCAAAACTAACGCAGGAGAATGATTTGCATGTCAAAGCAGGATGGTGTGCAAGCAAGATGTTTTCCTGTTTCAGGTATATATAGAATAAGTAGCCTATATATAGCAAAATTTAATGACATAATTTAATTATTAACACAAATTAATGCTACATGTGTTCATTTTTGCATTACAATACTGTATAGCATATGGTGTATAATATATAAACGTGAACCCCGTGCTACTACTATATAGCAATTCGCTTGTTATAATGTTATACAGGGCCTTGCAAAAGTATTCATACCCCTTCGTTTTTTTTTCACATTTTATGTTGCTGCCTTATGTTAAACTGCTTTAAATTTTTATTTATTTTTTTTCACATCGATCAACACTCCATACACCATAATGTCATAGCAAAAACAGAACTGTCACAACTTTGTAAATTTATTATAAATAAAAAACCTGCAATAAGTACATTGCATAAGTATTCATACCCTTAGCTGAAGCACCTTTTCAGCTGTTCAGCACATCAGCATATGACAGTTATCTGCCATTTTTCTCCTCACCTCTTCACCTCTCAAGCTTTGTCAGGTTGGATGGGGCAGATGCATATTTTCAGGTTTCTCCAGAAATATTTGATTGGGTTCAAGCCCAGGCTCTGGCTGGGCAACTCAAGGACATTCACAGAGTTGTCTATAAGCCACTCTTGCTTTGTGTTTAGGATCATTGTTCTGTTGGAAGGCTTCTGTCCAGCCTGAGGTTCTGAATGCTCTGGACTAGGTTATCATTGAGGCTATCTCTATATTTTGCTGTGTTGAGCTTTCCTTCTATTCTGATGAGTCTCTCAGTCCCGTCTACTGAAAAAAAAGCACACTTTACTTTTGGGATGGTACTCTGCAGGTGATGAGTATTGCCTGGTTTCCTTCAAACATAATGCTTGGAATTGAATCCTGTTTCTCACAGTCTGAGGGTCCTTCAGGTGCTTTTTTTTTCATGTGTCTTCACTGAGGAGAGGATTGAGTTTGGCCACACTGCCATAAAGCTCAGATCGGTGGAGTGTTGCAGTGATGTTTGTCCTTTTGTAGGTTTCTCCTTTCTCCACATATGATCATAGAGCTCAACTAGAGTGACCATCAGGTTCTTGGTCATCAGTTTAACCAAAGCCCTTCTCTATCAGTTGCTCAGTTTGGCCAGGAGGCCAGCTCTAGGTAAAGTCCTGGTTGTTTCAAAC
The DNA here is from genome assembly GCF_049309525.1 of Garra rufa. Lineage (NCBI taxonomy): Eukaryota > Metazoa > Chordata > Actinopteri > Cypriniformes > Cyprinidae > Garra > Garra rufa. The sequence continues at coordinate 37,958,781 of NC_133372.1, forward strand.
TTCTTCCATTAAGGGTAAGAGTCTACATGCTTCTGTGAACCTTCAATGCAGTAGAATTTTTTCTTAACTCTTCCCCAGATATGTGTCTTGACACAATCCTGTCTCTGAGCTCTACAGGCAGTTTTTTTAACCTCAGGGCTTGGTTTTTGCTCCGATATGCATTTTCAGCTGTTAGACCTTTTATAAGACATGTGTGCCTTTCCAGATCATACCCATTCAACTGAATTTGCCACAGGTTAACTCCACTCGAAGTGTAGTAACATCTACAAGCAATATGAATGCTCCTAAACTCAATTTCAACTGTCCCAGAAAAGACTATTAATACATATGCAATGGAATCATTTCAGTATTTTATTTTTAATAAATTTGCAAAGCTGTTAAAAAACCCTGTTTTTTGCGTTGCCATTATCGAGTATGGAGTGTAGACTGATGTGGGAAAAAAGTAATTTCAAACATAAGGCAGCAGCATAACAAAATGTGAAAAGAATTAAGGGGTATGAATACTTTTGCAAAGCACTGTAAATGTCAAAAGATTATATTATCACACGTTGGATATACAGTACATCCCACATACTTACAGTATACTCATGTAAAGCAATATAAACTATATAGCAAATTGCGTAATAAATAAATGATGATTATCTACATCGACGCAAAATGTAAACAGCATTATCACACAGCTCTACACTTCCAAAATCTAAATATTTTGAGTAAATGTACATATTTCTATGCAATAATATGACTACAGTTAAACAAAAAAAAAAATGCAACAGCATTGTACTTTATTTCCGCAACACTGCAGCACAGGAAGAAAAGCCTGTGGTAACAGCAGCTGTCCGTGTTTGTACGTAACAGCAGTAAGTATGCGTGTGCATGGACGATAACTAATTCGCTGCCATTTTCTCTCTCTTTAAACACACTTGAAGTGGCAGAAGCCTTTAAAGCAAATATGACACTATTCTGCGGCAAGGACACTCCCCATTAAACGTCTCTTTTAACATGAGCCAAGGGATTACTTACTTCAGCGAATATTCAACAACTATTCCCTCTCCACTAGCTTATGCCAAGGCTGGAAGGGAAGACCTCAACAGTCCCAGTAGTCAAACATGACTATACAAACACAACAGCTTTTAATTAATACCAATATATTGCGGGAAACAACTGTGTCAAGAGTCTTTTTGAAGCGTTTACTATAAGGATGAGTTCAGAAAAGATACCAACTTTCTGTTGGTAAAACTCAAGGCCTGAAATTTCGAAATCACGTTTCTTTTATTAAGTTACATACACCTATATATCCCACACAGCCTACACACAAACATAAGCATTATATAAGAACATTACATGAAACATACATCATTTAAGGTGAAAAATCCTGAGGATATAAGCTTGGTTCCTCCTGGGGACACTTGAAGCTTACACTGTTTAAAGTCAAAAGCTAGGGTTAAAAGTTAAAGCTCCGTAAACATCTAAACAGCTCATTTATGTTTAAAGCTGATCGACACCAGGGTCACGGACACAAATCCTCCACGCATTAAATAAGCCATTATGGAGCAATGTGACTCGCTTGCCAAACGCTACTCTGAAGTACTGCAGTATACAAATAGAGCATAAATTTTAGGCCTGGAGCCTTGAAAGCACAACTGCTGATCTCAAAAGGATTATAAGGTTATACTGTGAACTAATGAGAGCATGTGAGCAGGGGGTTTGGCTCTTTTTTAAGCAAAGCTTGCCTCTCGGTGCTGATATCTCCTTGAGCAAAGGACGGGGTTCTTCTTCTCAGAGAGATCATGTAAGGCCTCAGACTGATCACTCGCACATGAGCGAAGCAGACTGCAGGTTAAAGCCTCGAGCACGCTGTGATTTTGGCAAAGATTTGCTGTCTGAGACAAATTTCAGGAATATTAAAGACTTCTTTCTTGTGGGGCAAAATCGGCAGCCTTTGATCACTTCATTTGACGTGCTCCCCAACGGCCAATTAATTGCCTTCGCGGTGAATCTTAACCTCCGATGAAATTCTGACAGTTGCAGAAATTTCGGGTCGCAGTTCTGCAGTTTGACTACTAATATAGAACTGATGAAAGCACAGCAACTGAAGTTAAATTAACATTTTTATTACATCATTTAAATATAAATATTAGATTAAAAAGCTTAAAAAAGTCTAAAATAGATACATTTAAGATGAAGTATTAAAATGACTACTAAAACTGAAATAAAAATAATTAATTAAAGCTAAATAGGAATATAAAAAAGCAAAAAAAATTGCTAAAACTTAAACATTTTGTAAAGTTACTCAAACTTACATTTTAGTAAAATTACTAGGGCTTAGCCTAAGCCAGGATTAGACCATAGTGCCTTAAAAAAACATTACTGGTGTGCATCTTAAGACAAAACAAAGGCACTGATATATTTTAAGATCAGTCAGTACAAGTTTCTTTCAGTTGAAACACCTCAAACTTGCATTTTAGTCTAGGACTAGGCTTAAGCCTTGTCTGTGAAACCAGGGGTTAAAGTTTTAGTATAATATATATTTTTTAATTAAATTATTTAAATATAAATATTAGATGAAAAGCTTAAACTTAAAAAAAAAAAACATAAAAATAAGAAATGTTGATTTGGCTAAATACATTTAAGCTGAAGTACTAAAATAAAAAAAATGTTTTTTCTCATATTTTGAGGATCCTCAGAGGAAACACCCCTGTAATACATACTATATAAATAATACTAAAATAACATTGATGTATATTGCAAGTTTTGACAAAACTTTTTAATGAAGCACAGTTTCTGTCAATATGGGAGGGAATTTTTAGACTGCAATCGTACACGTTTCGGTTAACGAAAGCACACACGCATTGAAGTCTGTCTACTGACCTGGGATGCCGTTTGGGAGCTGTGGCCGCTCTTCATCCTCTTCCTCCTCAGGGACCACACTGTCCTTGCGGTCCATCTTGCTGACAGAGGTTGTTCGCTTTCGTTGGACTTCGGTGCCATAATCCTCCTCAAACAAAACCTGGTCGACCAGGTCAGGCTGAACCAAGTTGGGCTCCGCAGGAGGTTTGGGAGTGCCATAAAAGTTACCTGAAAAAAGTGAACAGTGCCTAGCTTAAATAAAAAAACTCTGGATTTACGATACCTTTGAATAAGTCATAAAAGTAGATGCTTTAGAAGTATTATTCAACGTTTTTGCTACACTAGCTTTGATTTAACAAGCCACAAACCCTTGATGAAACAGCTGATTCTATAACACAGAGACAGGAGCTGCCTGCAATTTATCTCTTTATCGCTACCTTCGCTTTCTTCCTCAGTTCCAGCTTGCTCAAAAACGGAGATCTAGGCGTCGACTATCCAATATGCAGCGTGAAATGTTATACACTTTCCATTCGGTGGTGCCTTGAAAGTAATTACACTCACCACTGGATTCAGTAATGAAACTTTCCCCACTATCTTCTCATGCAAAAATCTGTTCATTAATATGCATCAGAAACAATGGTACAGCCAATCAGTGGAGGAGCATAATGTATTCAAATGAATTTCTAATTTGGTGGTACATGTCAATGTGTGTGTGTTTATATGGATTGAAGAGTTGCGCTTCATTATTCCCCCTTGATGTAAGACTAAAGAAATCACTTTCAGTGTGATTAGATTCAACCAATGGAAAGACATTTTTTCAAATCAAGCGTTCAACCTTCACCAATTATACGCAGATTAATTTAAATTATCCAAATTTGTTGTTTTGTTTGTTCGCTCTCTTCATCCTGAAAATAAATATGCTGCCCCTAGACATCATTAACGTCTGCGTAAGTTAAAAAAAACAACTTTTTAAGGTCACATTTTCATCTTTTGCCAATGTAAAATATAATCCTTGTAATCAGTCGAAAGATTAATCCTCTCCTTTTTAGATTGTAAATTCTAAAGAGTTTAATTAGCAAATAGAAACTGAAACCATGTGGGAATAGGCTTTTTCACAAGCAATTAACTACTGTTGACAACATCGCTCACCTCTCATGAATATGCAGTGATGAATATTCACTCTATCCCTCTGTCTCTCTTCATTATACAAATGAGATCTCTTGCTATCCAGCGTCACACAGTGTAAGGAAACTTTTTGTGCTGCTACCGTAACATTTGTTATACATTTTGTGCGTCATCATGCAAAAACGCCACGCTTCCAAGAGTACAGTCTCACTGAGACAGGCATTTGAATATCGACATAAATTCCGGTCTAGTTTGCAGCTTATTCTGGTGAAGAGCTGTGCAGTTGGATAGGGAAGGATGCTTGTACTTATTGTAATTAAATCAACTAAGCACAGTTTGACCTTGTTAATGTGACATGAAGGGGCAAGTAAACCTATGAAGCAGCACAACTCTGTGTTTTCAAGTAAGAAATGTTTATTGTGCAGTAAATCATCATATTAGAATAATTTCTGAAGGATCATGTGACACTGAAGACTGGAGTAATGATGCTTTGCCATCACAGATTAAATTACATTTTAAAATATATTCTAATAGAGATGATCATATTTCACACACTGTAAAAAAAAACAAAAAAACAATTTGTTGAGTCAACTTATAATAATTTGTTCAGTCAACTCAAATAAGTTTAGTCAACTTGAAATGCTAAGTTGTACTAAGTGATAATTTAAATATTTAAGTTGACTTAAAGAATTAAACTTAAAAGCTGGGTAAGTTACCCAGCTGCCTTGAAATTTTAAGTTGAATTAACCAAAATATCTAAGTTGTCACTTTTTTTAATTGACTGAAAATTTTAAGGCAACCAGTTAACAACTTATTTTAAGTTGACTCAACTAATTGTTTTTTACAGTGCAATATTACTGTAATCAATTCATGTAGCCTTGGGGGACATAAGAGACTTTCCATACTATTTGGAAACTGCAACAGAAGAATGTACCCTTCTTAAAGAGACAGTACATTCAATTAGTTTAGTATACTGATCAATTTCTCTTTACCTGCAATTACTGTGAAATACACACTGCTAACGCAACTCTTTATTATATACAACATGGGTTGAAATAAATGCTAGGTAAGTGCCTGGCTAATTAGAGCCGTCGCATGATGCTGTAACTCTAATCACCACATATGCACTCAGCTAACCATGACAGAATCAGAAGGTATGTGCTACACTTAGTATCAGAGCAGATTTAAAGCGTCATCTGTTGCCAGTAATCTGCAGAGAGCTGTATAATCCCACAACGAGGGAAACGTTGTCCCAGCGTTCTCTTAATGTTGTCAAAAACATTTTGGTTCATATAAAGCACAGCTATAACATCAAAATGGATCAAATGATGGAATGTGGACAGATTGCAGAGATTTGTGGGCTTTACACAACATAAGAGGTCCAAAGTAGTAACCATATTGTCTACATTTTATAAAATGTATAGTACTAGCAAAGCCAGAAAAAAAGAATATGTATTTGGGATTGTGAATATCTGATTTCTGAAGTACAGATAAACTCACATCTTGTTTCATTATTGAAAAAAAAAATATATATATTTTTTTTTTGATATTTTATTATTATTATTATTATTATTATTATTTTAAATTCATCCAGACAGCATGTACACTACCAGTCAAAAGTTTTTGAACAGTAAAATTTGTAATGTTTTTAAAGAAGTCTCTTCTGCTCACCAAGCCTGCATTTATTTGATCAAAATACAGCAAAAACAGTACAATTTTGAAATATTTTTACTATTTAAAATCTGATCTTTGGATCTTTCTACTCATAAAAGAATCCTGAAAAAAATGTACTCAACTGTTTTAAATATTGATGATAATAATAATAATAACAAATGTTTTTTGAACAGCAAATGAGCATATTAGAATGATTTCTAAGGATCATGTGACACTGAAGAGTAAAGAATAAACTAATTTTAAAATATATTTAAATAAAAAGCCGTTATTTTACTTATTTTTTCATACGATTATTGTTTTAACTGTATTTTGGATTAAATAAATGCAGGCTTGGTGAACAGAAGATAATTCTTTACAAACATAAAAAATCTTACTGTTCAAAAACATTTGACTTGTAGTGTATAACTGTAAATATTAACCATTCAAACAACTTGACAGCCCTAAAAATATACATTTCTTTATCCAAAATATATTTACCTCTATTATGTATTTACAGAATCAAAGATTATCTTTGTTTTACCCTGTCATTCACTGAGAATTATTCCAAGTGAGCACAGGACATCTATCCATGTATTGGACTAAAAATGATGTTGATACATGACTCAGCAGGCAGTAAGTACAGTGAATTGTCCCACAGTCTATTCATGTTTACAGATCGCCCCCATTGAGATTCTTTATGCCTGTGTGCTTTCAACGAGCGCTAAATCTTTATTGATCAGGATCAACTCTTAATTCATCCAAGCTTGCTTAGACAGGATTACATTAAAAGCTGCCTTGAGGGTTGTAAATTTATCCACACTACTGGAATGAGGGAATCAGAAATGCCTAGCATCTGTTTGCTGTTGCTCAAGCATAACCACACAGACATTGAATGTCGTAAATCTATATAATGCCGCATCAAGGGTAAAATGTCATATAATTCCATTTAATATATTGTAAAGGCAGATTGCGACTTCCTGATGGTGAACTATTCCTTTAAGAAACATTCTGCTGGGATTAGTGTACGTCTGTGTGTTAGCATGTGTGTGTGTGTCTTAGGATCAGAACATCTCTCTCTTCGAGAGCAGAGCACATATGGGCATTTCCTACTGGCATGGCTTTCTGTCCCAGCAGGCTTTGCCTGGCATGAGTCCGGCCCCACTGTCGACGTGGGGCCACAGTCAATGCACTCGCCTGGCACGCTATCTGTCTCTCAGGACAGAGACATCCAAACTTACCAGACTGCAGAGGGGAGAACAAATACATGACGCTTTTTGTGTTTCATTAATGAAGGAAAAAGAAAGTGCTCTGAAAGTAAATTATATATAGCTGCATTAAAAAGATTTTTCATGTTCTTGAAAAAAGTCTCTTGTGCCTGTGCATTTATTTGATCAAAAATAATATTAATAATATATGAAAGAACATTACAATTTAAAACAACTCTTTTATATTTGAATATATTTTTAAATCTGAAGACAAAGCTATATTTTCAGAGTCTTCAGTGTCACAGGATCAGATTTCAGAAATCAGTCTAATATGCTAATATGATTTCATTTTTATTAGCAATGTTGAAAACAGTTGGGCTACTTAATATTTATGTGGAATAGCAATACTTTTTTCAGGATGCTTTGATGAATAGAAAGTTCAAAAGAACAACATTTATTTGAAGTAGAAATTACTATAAATGATTAAATAATAAATGATTATTTCTGCCAATTTTTATCAATTTAATGCCTTCCATCTAAATAAAAGAATACAACAATTCTGGCATCAATGGCAGTGCATGTGTGTGTAGACACATTTTGTACATAATGTATGTTTACATATGTTTACACACCATGAACAGTGTGCACATTATTAAAAAAAATAACAAATGGGCACTAAATTATAATTATGCACAAACTGTATTGACCTGGATTACACAAGAGTATGCATTCACATGGCAGAGCTAGACAAGACAAGCATTTGAGGTTAAAAAGTATATAAATGTTTTTTTAGAAAATGACAGATAATTTCGCTAGATAATTCCTCAGCAGGGATCATTTACAGCCCTTTGAAGCAGCATTTAAACTGCATTTTGGAAGTTCAAACACATGGGTACATAGAAGTCCACTATATGAAGAAATATCCTGAAATGTTTTCCTCAAAAAACATAATTTCTTTAGGACTGAAGAAAGAAAGAAAGAAAGAAAGAAAGAAAGAAAGAAAGAAAGAAAGAAAGAAAGAAAGAAAGAAAGAAAGAAAGACATTAACATCTTTGATGACAAGGGGGTGAGTACTATCTGTACTATCTGTAATTTTTTGTTCTGGGATTGAATTACTCTTTTAAGTGCACATATTAGTACCTACAGTAAACAGTACAGCTTTTGTACTTTTTTCTGAGAGTATATATATATATATATATATATATATATATATATATATATATATATATATATATATATACAGTATACACACACAGACACACAAGTTTAAATATTGACTAATTAACTTAGCATAAAAAGTAGCTAAATACAGCAAATTTTCTGAAAGTTAAACAGCTTCTTTCATAGAATGTTTGTTGAGAAAAATATTTGGCACTCCATTTGTAAGAAAGTGCAATTACAGGAAACAGACTGCCATTTTCGCCGTCCGTATGTGTCCTTTTTCCATGGTTTATCTCAAGCTGTGCAAAGCATGTTTGCATGGTGTAAACCTGTGCTAACTGACACACTGCCTGTAAGATTTGGAGACTAAATCCATAGCTCATTTTTCAGGCTGCACTGTCATGGAATTTTGGACAGGATAAAGGCCAGGAGGTGTTGGGGACAGATTTTACTTCAGTCAAGTAAACAACATGACTATTGGATCCTAACACTAGGTCTGTTTCCAGGAATATCAGTGTTTGAAGGGTTAGTTCACCCAAAAATTAAAATTAGCCTATGATTTACTCACCCTACAGACATCTTAGGTGTATATGACTTCATTCTTTCAGACAAATCCAATCAGAGTTATATTAAAAAATTATCCTGGCACTTCCAAGCTTTAGAATGACATGGGTGTTTCTCTTCATCAGTCCAAAACAAGTCCAATAAAGTGCATCCATCCATAATAAAATGTGCGCCCTACAGCTCCAGGGGGTAAATAAAGGCCTCCTGTAGAGAATTGATGCGTTTTGGTAAGAAAAATATCCATATTCAAAACATAAGAATCACTTTAATCTAGCTTGCACCAACTCCAAAAACTCGGAACTTGTACCCGGAAGCAGCTTCACTGCTCTAATGAATTAGAAGTTCAAAACGAGCATTTGTAAAGGAAAATGTTAGAGGATTTCGATATAAACCAAGCTCCTCGCTCCTGTAAACAAACGTTGGTTTTCACGAGACTCATCAGCGCAAGTGCAATGCCGACATCATCCGCCTGGAGCTGCTTCCGCAAGTTGGCGCAAGCTAGATTAAAGTGATTATTACATTTTGAATGTGGATATTTTTCTTACAAAAACACATCAATTTGCTACAGAAGGCCTTTATTCACCCCCCAGAGCCGTGTGAGGAACTTTTTTATTATGGATGGATGCACTTTATTGGACTTGTTTTGGACTGATGAAGAGAAAAACACTCGCCTATTCCATTCTAAAGCTTGGATATGCCAGGATAATTTTTCATCTAACTCCAATTGGATTCTTCTAAAAGAAGGAAGTCATATGGGGGAGTAAATCACCGGCTAATTTTCATTTTTGGGTGAACTAACCCTTTAAGTTTTGGTTTAACTTACTGTAGAATAAATGAAAAGCTTCATTGGATTCGATGTGAATTTCACCTGCCAGGTGAAAATCATAATTCTGCTCACACAGAAAAGAAATACCACACCTCTTCTCAACAAGGCGTATGATTGTCAGTTCGAATGAAGAATATCAGTGTAGAAACAGTGATTCATACCATCATATGTGCCGCTCTCCAGCAGTAATCCACTCTCTTCCAGAATGCGAAAATCCCCCACGCTGATGAAATTATAGTCCACTCCTGGAACCTCCCCATCTCTGGGCAGCCGGGTGGTACCTTCCAGTAAAACAAACACAATTAGAGACAGTGAACCAGTTCTGGTGAGAATATCCTACACCCACAATCCCCTTCACTGCAAACTTTCAGATTGAGCAAAATTAAAATAGGATTCTCTGGCTGCATTTCAGAACAAGTGCACTCCATTCAAAACTGTAAATAGTGCTGATCTCCCATATATGAGATTTGGAAACTGATTTTTGAATCTGGAACTGACAATCTGGATGCATTATATAGAAAGATAGCCAAAATAAGGGGGGCGGTTCTGGCCATTCGCAAGGCTTTAAAAGATGAAAAAGCACATGCTTTAACATAATTCCTGTGGAAATGGTTTGGAAACACAGAGAGAGAGATGTACTTATTAGTCAAGCGGTGTAGAACAAGGACATATTACATCATATCAGAGGAAATATTGTGTTATTTAGTGCTATTCAAGCATAGTGTATTCACAGATTGCTCCATTCACAAGGGAGTCGGTGACATAGAGGTGGAAAGTGTGCACAGACTGCGTAAAATGAGATTCAGCCTCTAAAGCATTCAACACTTTTGAAAACTGTGTGTGTCTGCAGGGTAAAAATACCATATTTTCACTCTTTGGTTGCTCAACCCTGTCAACATTTACTCATCCTAATGTTGTATCAAACTTGTATGGCTTACTTTCTTCAGTTGAACACAAAAGCAGATATTTTGCAGTATGTTCAAGCTGCTCTAAAAGCATATCGCATTCTGGGAATAAAAGGATATATACATCAAAGAGTAGTTATTCATTCTTATAGGGGAATTATTCATAATTAACTCTTCTTTCAAACTTCAACAAATTCAGTAATAAAACAAAAACGTGTTTATTTTTAGACTGCTTGACAGCTGGGAAATAAAAGCTGATGCCTATGTTTATTGCCAGCGATAAAAATGCACAGCTAAACAGCCTCCGCTGGCTGTATTTCAAGCTGTTTAAATGGGTCACTTTCTCTCAAGTCCACTTAGAAATTCAGTCAAACTTTTTTACATCCTCGTCCTTCACCTTTAGAAGGGACAAAAATATAAAACCATCAAAAATTGAAGGTATAGTTCATCCAAAAATGAAAAATCTGTCATTAATTACTTACCCTCAGGTCGTTTCAAACCCATTAGACCTTTGTTCATCTTCGGAAACACAAATAAAGATATTTTTTATAAAATCAGTGGTTCAACTGTAATGTTATATAGCTATTAGAATATTTTTGTGTGCAAAGAAAAAAAAAAGGCTTTATTCCACAATTTCTTCTCTTCCGTGTCAGAAAGCTCTCGGGTTTCGTCAAAAATATCTTAATTTGTGTTCCAAAGATGAACAAAGTTCTTAGGAGCTTGGAACAACATGAAGGTGAGTAATTAATGACAGAATTTTCATTTTTTGGGTGAACTATCCCATTAACTGATTTAATGTGAAAGTTAAATGTGAAAAACAGTCCTTTGGATTTGAACATGAGGACGGAACTTGCATTTTGAGTGCGCTATTAATGGATGTCTGCTTTTTACCCCTAAACCAAGATAAAAATGTTAATTCTGTGTGTTTAAGCCTGTGTGAGTGTGTTTGCTCGAAAAATATCAAACATAAACTGTACACGTTTGGACCTAATTTCAGAGGTGGGTTGTTTAGCAGCAAAATCCTCATAAGAGACATCCGAGGGTGGCATTTCTTGCGAATAAAAGGCCAAAAATAAAAGATGACATTTCTCGGCTCTGTTCGTGTGTGTGCTAGGAAATGCCACCAGGCTCTACTGTCATTTGAAGGACATTTACATTAGAACCAGCAAACTGAAATGCCAGAGTCAAGTGTCTGCAGAGACTTGACTCTAACTTAAGAGCAAATAATATATTAAAAATGGGCTCCTTTACATTTTCCTGAGAGAGCAACTGTTTAAATGCCACAAGAAGAGGGAACCGGAACGACGGCACTGGTTATAGACATGTGAACGTCCACCGGCAAGGTTAAAAGGGGTTAACTTGCTCAAGATCTATAAAATAATCATAAAGAAGGGAGGAGAATAGAGAAGAAGGTATGTTCCTACTTTTACAGCTACATTCTTTTCCTAGTTCATGTGAAAGAAAATTATTTGCAAGTATCATATGGGACCCTGGAACCAGTCATAAGTAGCACATGTATATTTGTAGCAATAGCCAACAATACTGCACATTGTATGGGTCTTTTATGCCATAAATCATTAGGATATTAATAATTAAAGATCACATTCCATGATGATATTTTGTAAATTTCCTACCGCAAATATATCAAAATTTAATTTTTGATTAGTAATATGCATTGCTAAGAACTTCATTTGGACAGCGTTAAAGGCAATTTTCTCAATATTTAGATTTTTTTTAACCCTTAGATTCCAGATTTTCATACATATTTACATATTCAGTAATTGAATATTGTTGCATATCTTGCTTTTGTAGAGGAAATTATTGTTTTTATTCAGCAAGGATTTATGAAACTGATCAAAAGTGACAGAAAAGACATTTATAGTGTTACAAAAGATGAACTTTCTAATTAATCAAAGAATCCTAGAAAAAAAAACAGTTTATTTTCCACATATAAAATAAAGCAACACAGTCAATTTCAACATTGATAATAATAATATGATTTTTTTTCTTAAGTACCAAATCACAATATCAGATGGATTGCTGAAAATGTCGTTTTGCCATCACAGGAATAAATTATATTTTAAAATATATTACAATAAAAAAATTTGATTTCACAAAATTACTGTTTTGCTGTATTTTTAATCAAATAATAATGAAGCCTTGGTAAGCATAAGATACTTCTTTAAAAAAAAAAAAAGACAAAATCTGACCAATTTCCAAATGTTAAATAGCACTAAAAATTAAAATACTGATAAAATATACATACAATGTAATTTATAATAATGCATTAACATTATGTAATATTACATTTAAATAAAACCAAGTCCCAAGTGACTAAAATCACAAGTGAATGATCACAGTACAGTAAATGACTCATTGTTCAACAAATACCTATATCAGAGTGTTACACTATTCCAGATTTTCATTTGCAAAATGTAACACCTCTTCCGCAAATACTTTATGTCTATATGACATACTGTCTCAGTAGAAACTAAGGGTGTAATGGTTCAAATTACTTACAGTTCAGTTTCAGAGTCACATACGTGTTATATTCAGGGAAAAGGGCTATACTGTCATATAAAAATAAGAACAAATAATGTAACTACAAGCAACAGCAAATATAAATACAGAGCAAAGTCACAAATAAAATAAACACTGCTTTTCAGGTTTTAAGGCAGGTCTTACATTAGCTTTTAGGTACAGAAATTGAATAAAGTGATCAAATGTAAAATAACATTGTATATTAAAGGTACAAAAGCTGTTCAGTCAAGAGCAGTGAGTGATTTCCTTGTCTTTTGTTGCTTAATTAACATTAAAACATGCTGTCACTTTAAGACAAAGCACGGATCCTGTACACTAATACTGTATATTCAACCAACTATGTCTGCTAGAGGATAAAACAAAGTCAGAAGTGAATGATCACAGTACAGTAAATTACTTATTGATTAGCAAATGCCTATATCAGAGTATGTTAAACTATTCCGGATTTTCATTTGCAAAATGCAACACCTCTTCCCCAAATGCTTTATGTCTTTATTACATACTGTCTCAGTAGAAACCAAGGGTGTAACAGTTCAAATTACTTACAGTTCAGTTTGTATCACAGTTTTAGAGTCATGGCTTTAGTATGGTTCAGGGAAAAAAGACTATATTGTCAAATAAAAAAGAAAATAAGAACAAATAATCTAACTACACGCAACAGCACAAATAAATGTAACAGAGCAAAGATACAAATAAAATCAACAGTGCTTTCCAGGTTTTTAGGCATTAGTTTTAGGTACAGAAATTAAATAAAGTAATAAAATGTAAAATAACATTGCATATTAAAGTTACAAAAGCTATTTAATCAAGAGCAGTGAGTGATTTCCTTGTCTTTTGCTGTTCAATTAACATTAAAAGCATGCTGCCACTTTAAGACAATGCACACATCCGCTACACTGATACTGTACATTCAACCAATTATGTCTGCTAGAGGATAAAACCAAGTTAGTGTAAAATCACAAGTGAAGGATCACAGTACAGTAAATTACTCACTGTTTAAAGAATGCCTATATCAGAGTATGTTAAACTATTCCAGATGCTTTACATCTTTACTACATACTGTCTCAGTAGAAACTAATGGTGTAACGGTTCAAATTACTTGAAGTTTGGTTTGTATCACAGTTTTAGAGTCACGGTTTCAGAGCGGTTCAGGGAAAAAGGACTATGTTGTCAAATAAAAAAATAAAAAAAGAACAAATAATCTAACTACAAACAACAGCACAAATATATATATATATATATATATATATATATATATATATATATATATATATATATATAATAGAGCAAAGATACACATAAAATAAACAGTGCTTTTCAGATTTTTAGGAAGGACTAACAGTTTTTAGGTACAGAAATTGAATAAAGTAATCAAATGTAAAACAACATTGCATATTAAAATGACAAAAGCTATTCAATCAAGAGAAGTTAGTAATTTTTCTTGTCTTTTGCTGTTTAATTAACATTAAAAATGTGCTGTCACTTTAAGACAATGCACACATCCTGTACATATTCAACCAACTACGTCTGCTAGGATACTCACCAAGATGAACATGTTGACATAATTTTAGTCTGAATTTGTCCATTCCAGGAGAAGACTTGAAAACTATCTCATACTGAGACGCGGGTTTGCACGCTTCCAATGAGCACACACAAATGACACAAATCTCACTGTGCGCACTTTTTATTCACGTCTGAACCTGCACTAGCACATGTTTAAACCGGCGAGACTAAAATGAGTTTAGTTTCAGCACAGATAGCAACGTATGCTGTTCAGGTATCACCTGCGTGTGCAATTAACACCTGAGTGATGATGGCATAAATGACTTGTCCACATTATTTTGTTCAACAAACATACGTTAGCCGAACTCTGTCTGTTTTATGCAATGTTATTTTTTCTAAAACCATATTACAGATGCGTTGTCAGATTTAATTTGGAAACAAGTGCGTGCCGAACCGTGGGTGGAGAATGGTACAGTTTGAATTTTAACCCGAAAACCGTTACACCCCTAGTAGAAACTAAAGCATTCACAGCTCTCTGACGCAATGTAGACTCTGGTGCGCCCAAAGACTTGTAAACAAAGACTGATGCGGCAGGTTGTGAGCAGGTTACGTAATAACAGCCAGTTACATCTTCGTCTGCCTCTGAAGTCAGTTTAATCACAGGCCGGTTCTAAAAGAGGTCCGCAGATCCCCCGGGCGAGCACCTGCTCCGGCAGCGTTCTGGTGGAGAAGGGATATGAGTGGCACCTTAGGCTGCTCTTTATTCCTCTCCGTCAGAGGAGAGGTTTTAAGAGCTTTTGTTCATAGCTCCATAAAAAGCAGCTTTGTGACTGCAAACACCGGAGGCTCTCTCTTCCTCCAACTCTTTTTCCTATACTCTTTTCCCTTCTTTACCCAGGCTCTTCCCATAATTTACTGTCTAAGGTAAAGAGAGAAAAAGAGAGGGAGTAACTAGGCCAAGAACAGAGTGACCTAAGGACAAGAGAAGAGGATGCTATGCTTAAATTGGCATCCAGTTGGAATTCTTTGTCGTTTTATTAGGGGTTCAAGGGCGTAGCGCTGAAAAACCTATTGTAATTGTTAGATTGGCCAAGGATCATCGTAAAACTGATAATGCAGACCAAACATAAAAACGTAAGTCGTAGAGACTTGAAACTTGGAGGGATGGTAGTACTCACATGGTCTACAGCGTCACCAAAGCTCGCCCCAATCGGCCTGACGGGGGCGCTACAGTGGTCAAAAGTATAAAATCGCTCATAACTCCTAAACTGTTTGTAGCAGGCTCAAGTGTCTTATGTCATTACACCTCAGATTTTTTGTATCTTAACAATTTTAACATTTTTTCCCCAATCAGAACCAAAGCAGTGCAGGAAGATTCTCTGGAGAGTGAATATCAATAATTATCAAATAAAGTTGAACTTTCGACTCTCCATTGCAAAGGGATGCCAAAACGTTAGAAAGGGGCAGGGCTGCCTTTATTAAAACAGCTATAACTTTCGAACAGAATGAGATATCTTCACTAAACTCACACTGCATATGTAAGAGCTGAATCTGAGGTCATGTGAAAAAAGTTATGGCGCTTGGCCACTTGGTGGCGCTATAAGATGGAAAAAAACATAAAAAAACATTTAGAACTATGCAACCGTTTATCCTAAGTCGTGAAAATCAGTACGCATGATCTCAGCCCATAGTGCCACAAGGATGTCTATAAGGACATTTGCCTATCTTTAAAAATATGTCCCCCATTGGCCGATGAAGTTTGAGCGCCTATTAGACAAAGTTAACAGAGGTCGATCAGAACGAGTTTGACTCACGGCCCTAAAGGTCTGTGAGAAATTTGAAATAAAACGTCCACTGGAGGGAAATATCACATTTTTCAATGGCATAAACCAGGGACATAATGAAATATGAAATAAATAAATACCTAACACTAATTTTTAATAAATTTACAATTTACAAGCACATCAAGGACAGCGTTTGGGTGCAGTCGTGCACGCAGACAGATAAAACCTTCATTCAGTGAAAAACAATGGCATTACGTTGGGGTTACATCGCAATATTGTAAATATTGTTTATGTTTTAAAAAATATCTTCCTTCAATGCAACAGATTTTTTTCTGAACTCTTCCCTAGGTCATTGCCTTAACGCAAGTCTGTCACAGAGCTCTACAAGCGGTTATCTTGACCTCAGGACTTGGTTTTTGCTCTGATACTCATACTCATTCAAATGAATTTGTCACAGTTTAACTCCACTCGAAGTGTAGTAACATCTAGAAGCAATATGAATGCTCCTGAGCTAAATATCGAGTGTCCCAGAAAAGGGTATGAATACTTATGCAACAGGATCTTTTCAGTTTTTTATTTTTAATAAATTTGTACAAACCTATTTTTTGCTTTGCCATTATGGAGTAGGGAGTGTAGATTGATGTGGGAAAAAAAGTAATTTATAGTAGTTTAACATAAGGCAGCAACATAACAAAACGTGAAAAAAATGAAGGGGTATGAATAATTTCGTAAGGGTCTGTAAGTCTAGAATTTAAGCGTAAATGGCAAAAACCATCAATTGTTTTTATATATAATTGTCTGGACCTTGGCTGGTGAGGAGGGTTCATTAAGTTGAAAGTTGAAGACCCCTGGTGTAATTGGTGACCCCTGGTGATTGTACAGTATATGGTGCGGTTTTTCACACATACACACAATATTCATATCATACGATAGACTTCCTCATGCCGAGCAACTTTGCCTCTAGAACCACTGCTGTCAATCAAACTGTTAATTAAATGATTGAGATGATGTAAAGAAACTACTTTTGTGAACTAGTCCTAGGTTTTTTGCTCAATCTGGAAAAAAAGCATTGGAGTACAGTTCTCTATACTCTCTAGTTCAATAATTATCCCCCCAAAAATGTTAAAATGTACCAATTGGGAAGCTATAATGGGGTGGTTTAGAAAAGGGTCCTGTCCAAATTTATCCAGAAGACTATAAAGTCTAAACGAAAACTTGACGAAACCTGGTGAGCACATGCGACAGGTGATACTAAACAAGCATGCAAAGTTTTAGGGAGGTCAGGCCACAGTTGCCGCTATAACAGTTAAAAAAGTTTAAAAAACACTGTATGTCTATGGTAAATTGCCTGGATTTGCCAAAAAATGTTTTTTTAAATCATTGATTTAGGTGGTTACAGGCTAGCTAAATAATATGTAATGTCTTTTTCCTCATGTGCATAAATGCCTCAAGCGCCTAAACCCCAGTAACCGCTGCATGCAGCTATATTTTTAATTCGGATTGTCTCAAGCCTGCTAATTTTCCATAAACATCAAAGAATGATTCTTCATTCTTAAGGGGGAATTATTCATAATTAGTTCTTCTTTTAAACTTCAACAAATTCAGAAATGAAACAAAAATGTGTTAATCAAAATGTCTATTTTTAGACTGTTTGACAGCTGGGAAATAAAAGCTGATGCCTTCGTTTATTGCCAGTGATAAAATGCACAGCTAAATATCCTCCGCTGGCTGTAGTTCAGGTTGTTTAAATGGGTCACTTCCTCTCAAGTCCACTTGTAAAGTCAGTCAAACTTTCTTTTTTATAACTTTTACAAACAACAGGTTGCTTTTTTGTCGCTGTGCCTTTAAGATGTCTATGTAAACGCCCTCTTTACACGTGACACCGGTAATGGCGCTTTGCTGCACTTTTACTCGAGAGCTGCATGTTTGCTGTCAGGTCTAATATGGTTTGCAACGCCCCAGGCTGCCTTCAATAACAGCCTCTTAGCAATAGTCTTCAGTTGATTTTGACAGGTTCACAAAACAATTGGCGCTGAAATGTGCTGCGCAAACTGGTGATGAGCGTGATGATCATGGATTGTTAAAAATAAACTTTAGCTGCTCATTTCTTACGCTGAAATCCTTCAGAAGGATATTCAGAGTGACAGAAGCTACAAAGAACAAGAAACAGCTTGAGGTGCGGCAGACTTCTATTGTCTTGCAAAAAAAAGTATTGGAGAATATTAAATTAGGAAAACATTTACTACAAATTGCACAGCACAAACTTTTTCTGAAATATTGTATCATGAGTCATGGTATATAAAAATATTAAGCACCACAACTGTTTTCAACATTGATGATAATAATAATGTTTTATGAGCAGCAAATCAGCATAGAATGATTTCTGAATGATCATGTGAATTCTGTCCATGCAGAATTACCTTTTTTGGGCGAAAAATAAAATAAAATAAAATAAAATAAAATAAAATAAAATAAAATAAAATAAAAAATCATGAAAATGAAAATTCTATCAATGCATGTTTTGAGTGAACCTTGCCTTGTAAAATAAAATAAAATTAAATTAAATCAAATACATTTATTGTAATAAATAAATAATTAATTTTCATGAGAATAAGAATTCTTTCCATGCAGAATTTGCATTTTTGTGTAAACTTTGTATTACCATTAAAATAAAATAAAATGAAAATTCTATCAATGCATTGTTTGGGTGAACTTGCCTTGTAAAATAAAGTAAAATAAAATAAAATAAAATAAAATAAAATAAAATAAAATAATTTTCATGAAAATAAGAATTCTTTCCATGCAGAATTTGTATTTTTGTTTTAACTTTGTATTACCATTAAAATAAAGTAAAATGAAAATTCTGTCAATGCATTTTTTGGGTGAACCTTGCCTTGTAAAATAAAATAAAATTAAATTAAATACATATTAAATTATTTAATTATTGTAATAAAAAAAATAATTTTCATGAAAATGAGAATTCTTTCCATGCAGAATTGGCATTTTTGTGTGAACTTTGTTTTATCAATAAAATAAAATAAAAAAATAAAATAAATACATTTATTGTAATAAATAAATTAATAATTTTCTATCTAATTCTAAAATTCTATCTAATTTTCTAATTCTATCCATGCAGAATGTGAATTTTTGGGTGAACCTTGTCTTGTCAAAAAAATAAAATAGATTCGACAGCACAAACTTTTTCTGAAAAAATGTATCATGGTCCATAAAAATTTTAAGCACCAGAACTGTTTTCAAAATTGATAATAGTAATGTTTTATGAGCAGCAATATTAGAATGATTTCTGAATGATCATGTGAATTCTGTCCATGCAGAATTAATAAAATAAATTAATAAAAAATAAAATAAAATAAAAATTTCTAAATGATCATGTGACACTGAAGACTGGAGTAATGATGCTGAAAATTCAGCTTTGCATCACAAAAAAAATTTGTGTGTATTTAGTGTATTTAGGCTTATTCAGGTTCAATTTGGTTTTGTGGCAAACTTGCATTAAAATGAATCTGTATATCAATAACCAATCAATTTGACATGTTTGGCATATTCTATAACAAGTTACAATTGCATAGAAAGGTATGCATTTCCTGAAATGATTTGACAAAACAGGTAAACAGATTATACTGCAGTTTTTATTTTCTGGTGAAATACCACATACTAAAGTGTTGTTGTAAATTTCCCCCTCCGAGTGTTTCATGACACGTCTGTCACTGTCACTTATCAAATTAGACTAAATAGGGAATAACGAACTAGCTGAATGAGAAACTAATGAGCAGTGTGCTAGTGCTTGGAGAAGAAACATGCTCTCAGAAAGCCACTCCACAACTCTCAAGAGAAACAGCATCTCACGCGGCGCATCACAGAGGAGAGCTGGCGGTGTGCTGCAGAGGGCCACACCAACACGGGAGATTTCGCCTGAGGAGAGGCTCTGGCTTCCCAACTGCACTGATAGACACACCAGTCTGAGAAATAGCCAAAGGACTCAGTCTAAACACCAAATGGGAAAAGACTGAGGTAAGATGAGATAACTAGACTGCCAGAGAAAGACAGACTGGACATATATAGCCTAAAAGTTCTTACTTTTCATGAAAATGAGAATTTGCAATTTTAGGTGAACCTTGTCTTTATAATAACATAAAATAAAAACATTTATTGTAATAAATAAATAACTCATTTTCATGAAAATAAGAATTCTGTCCATAAAGAATTTGCATTTTTGGGTGAACCTTACTTTGTAAAAAATAAATAAATAAATAAAATAAAATAAAATAAAATAAAGACTTTTATTGCAATAAATAAAAATATATATATATTTTCATGAATCTGTCCATGAAGAATGTGCATTTCTGGGTGAACCTTGTTTTTAAAATAAAATAAAATAGAATTATTATTGTGATGAATTAATTTTTTAAAATAAAATAAAATAAAATTCTTTCCATGCTGAATTTGCATTTTTTTGTGAACTTTGTTTTACCAATAAAATAAAATAAAAAGAATGTGCATTTCTGAGTGAACCTTGTTTTTAAAATAAAATTAAATTAAATAGAATTATTATTGTTATAAATTATTTATTTTCATAATAAAAATAAAATAAAATAAAATAAAATTCTTTCCATGCTGAATTTGCATTTTTGTGTGAACTTTGTTTTACCAATAAAATAAAATAAAAAGAATGTGCATTTCTGGGTGAACCTTGTTTTTAAAATAAAATAAAATAGAATTATTATTGTAATAAATTAATTATTTATTGTCACAATAAAATAAAATAAAATAAAATAAAATAAAATAAAATAAAATAAAATAAAATAAAATAAAATAAAATAAAATAAAATTAAATTAAATTAAATTAAATTAAATTAAATTAAATTAAATTAAATTAAATTAAATTCTTTCCATGCTGAATTTGCATTTTTGTGTGAACTTTGTTTTACCAATAAAATAAAATAAAAAGAATGTGCATTTCTGGGTGAACATTGTTTTTAAAATAAAATAAAATAGAATAATTACTGTAATAAATAAATTATTTATTTTCATTAAAACAAGAATTCATTCCATGCAGAATTTGCAATTTTGGGTGAACTATGCCTTGTTAATAAAATAAAATACATTTATTGTAATAAATAAATAATTAATTTTCAGGAAAATGAGAATTCTGTCCTTGCAAAACGTGCACTTTTTGTTGAACCTTGTCTTGTAATAAAAAAAATTATAATAATGATAAAATAAAATAAAATAAAATAAAATGGGTGAACTATGCCTTGCAAATAAAATAAAATAAAATAAATTTATTGCAATAAATAAAAAAAATAATTTTCATTAAATGCTGTCCATGCAGAATGTGCATTTTTGGGTGAACCTTGTTTTTAAAATAAAATAAAAAAATTATTGTAATAAATAAATTATTACTTTTCATTAAAACAAGATTTCTTTCCATGCAGAATTTGCAATTTTGGGTGAACTATGCCCTGAAAAAAAAAAAAATATATATATATATATATAAATAAATACATTTATTGTAATAAATAAACAATTAATTTTCATGAAAATGAGAATTCTATCTATGCAAAATGTGCATTTTTTTGTTGAACCTTGTCTTGTAATTAAAAAAAAATATATATATAATAATAATGATAAAATAAAATAAAATGGGTAAACTTTGCCTTGTAAATAAAACACAATACAATACAACAAAGTAAAATAAATAATTTTTATAAAAATGAAAATTCTGCCCATGCAGATTTAGCATTTTTTGGTGAACCTTGCCTTGTAAACAAAATAAAATACACATAATGTAATAAATATATAGTTAATTTTCATGAAAATCTGTCTGTGCAGAATTGGCATTTTTTGTGTGAACTATGTCTTATGAATAAAATAAAATAAAATAAAATAAAATAAAATAAAATAAAATAAAATAGGTAAACGTATTTTAATAAACAATTTATTTTCACGAAAATAATAATTCTGTCCGTGCAGAAATAGCATTTTTGGGTGACCTTTGTCTTGAAAATAAATAAAATAAAATAAAATAAATTTTAAATAAAATAAAATAAAATATTGCAATACATTCATTGTAATAAATAAATATATATTTTAATAAAAAAATATGAATATAAATGAGCAGACTGGGTGTGTATCTGTGTGTCTTACATGGAATGGTGCGCAGGTACAGGTTGTCTCGAATCACTTGCTGCAGTTTGTGATCGAGTGATCCTTTTTGGAACTGCAGGCTAAGATAATGCCTCAAATCAGCATTCAGCACTTTACCTGCAAAGAGTGAGAGAGAGAGAGAGAGAGAGACAGAGAGAGAGAGAGAGAGAGAGAGAGAGGGAGAGAGAGAAATTTATAAAAGCTTTCAAAGGTTATGGAAGCAGAAGTAGGTAGGCTTGGCATTATAATGTAGACTAACTCCCAGAAGAGATACGTTATTGCTCTGAGGTTGCTCTTTTATAAGATAAAGAGACTTAATAGGGCTCTCACCCCACTTAAAGCATAAAAACTTCTGAAAAATATGACACGAAATTGGACAACTGTTGACATAAACCTATACATTGAATATGAATAGTATAACTCTGATCACAAAAAGTGCATATTAAAACTTAGGAGATACACAAGCAAAATTGCAGGAGAAAAATCTGACAAGACTCATTCATGTCAAATTATAGAATTAACATAGAAGCAAAAGTTGAGTTTACTCTCTTGGCTAGAAAACCAATAAAGACGAGATCATACTTCCCTACTGGGACTTTCACTGTATGAAAAATACCTTCTATTAGTGCCCAATTGTTTTTCATTTTCTAGGACTAGAGTGACATCTTACTCTGCGCAAACACACAAGCACACTCAAAGTGAGAGCCAGCTGCACAAAAACAATCGGCGTAAGTCTCTTATAAGCTTTGCTAACTCAGAAAAGACTTCACAAACAAGCTGACACAGTGTCGAAAGCAACTGTGAAAAGTGAAACCTAATGAAAACCCTCCACACAGAACTTTTAAAAGCCTCACTTTCCCTCTTTCTGACAAACTCCAAAGACGCAACTCTGGGAGAGTTCACAGAGAGTTGGGCAAAGTTGCTCTGCAGAGAAAGACGGAGGATGTTTGCTGATACAGACCGAGGGTGGATGAGAAAACGAAGGGAAGCAGAGAGAGAGACACAGTCCAACAGCACAACTCCAGGGAGGAAAACAAACTCTATTAAAGGGGTCATATGAGAAATCACATTTTCTTTGATCTTTGGTTAAAAAAAGAAAAGTTGCTTTCACTTTAACATTCACTTCATTTGTTATCCCTAAAAACCTAAAAACTTTTAATTATCAAGCTGTTTTGATTTTCTGAGCATTATGATGTCATATTGCTCAGGCCCCGCCCATGATCGCTGATGGACTGTCCCTTATTAGCATATTCCTGCCCTCAGCCAGTATGCTGTCCACCACTTTCTCCAAGCAATGCAGGAGTTTTGTATTTAGATGTAAAAGTGAACATAAGGGTCTTCATTTTCTCTCGACATCAGAGCCACTGAGGATGCAGTGGATTCGTTTTGTTTTTGATGGTAATGGGCCACCAAATACACCAAAAAAGGAAAAGGGGCGGGGTGGGCAGAGCTCATTAGCATTTAAAGAGAAACGCACCAAAATGGGACGCTGTGAACAGAGCTGTTTTTGACAAGGTAAAAAGGGTGTTGTTTTACACGACCATTGTATTTTGCAGACATTTAATGACGTTTCATTTTGTGGAAAATAGGGATCCGATGTCCTCTTTAAAAAAAGATGTTTATTTTAATTTGTAAATTACATTTTCTAATTTGTAATTTATTCTTAACAACATTCCCGATCATTTCAGGCTGGATTTAACAGTTCATATGACACATTATTTTTTTCATATTAAACTTATTGTCAAAATTGGTCTAAATAACCTGACCTGATAATCTAAGAAATAATTAATTTTCATAAAAATTATAATTCTGTCCATGCAGAATGCTAATTTTTGGGTGAACTTTGTCTTCAAAATAATAAAATAAAATAAAATAAAATAAAGTAAAATAAAATAAAATAAAATAAAATAAAATAAAATAAAATAAAATAAAATGTTTTAATAAACAGATTAATTTTATTTTTATTTATTTGTTTTTTTGCATATTGAACACATTGAACTGATTGTCAAAAATTGAATAAATAACCTTACTTGTAATTTATGGGTGAACCTTAAAATAAAATAAAATAAAATAAAATAAAATAAAAAATACTTCAAGAAAGAATTCAATAATTATGTCCATGCAGAATGCTAGTTTAAAAATTAAATTAAATTAAATATTAGTTTTAATAATCAGATTTGTTTTAATAAACAGATTAGTTTATAAATAACAGATTTATTTATTGCATTACCATGAAAAATGTACATTAAATCCATATTACATAATGTTTTTGTTCATGAATTATAAAAATGGTAGGTTTGAATAATGCATTTTCACGTCTATGTTCAAAAATGGGAGTGACAGTTAAAGGGTTAAGAAACATCTGCTTTGCATTTAAAAAGTGCTAGCACCGCGTCTAAGTGCTCACACACCAGCTTGTGTTTTGTATAGATTGCAGTTGTATAGATAACAGCTTGTATTACAATACAACAAGATCACAAGCCAATCCACACCCAAATGTGCCACACAAAATGTTAAGATCAGGCTTTTTTGGACTTGAGAGGAAGTTTTGAGTTTTGAAAGTTACAGTATGTTTTTATATTTCATCAGGCTCTTTCATCCTAAAAGACCAAGGAAAATTAGACAGCTCATGATACGAATTCATTAAAGAGACATTAGAAAAAAAACAAGGACTGTGAACCACAAAAGAAAAATTAAATGATAAAAAATGTATATGACTCCTTTAAGAAGCAAAGTGTGAACGTGTGCAGACAAACCTCTAAACCCCTCGCCCGTAATCTCCCGTCTTCACCCCTGTGCCATGCTGCCAGTCCTCATGAAGCACCATAATCTCCTCATAAACACAGCGTGACCCGTTATGTGTCGTAACCTTTGGGCGGAAAGACAGGTGTCCCCGTCAGAAGTCCTGAATTAAGCAGGATTTATGAACCACAAAAAGCTGAAATATCACATCATTCTAATTATTTTGACAGGGATAAAACAGGAATTATCATAGTGTTGACACGAGGAGCAAATATCAGCAGCGTTTTAATGGCTTGATAACTTAACGTGACTGGGAGCTGTTTTTATGCACGGATGTAGCAATGCTTCAGCCTAGGATGATATAGATACTGTTGCTTCAGCAAAGGATGAGAGCAATGTTCTGTTTTTTGAGTAGATTTGATCATAGATGTAGATCAAGATTGATCAAATAAAATAAAATAAAACACTTACAAAATAAAAAAATGATAAAAATATTTACAAAAACAAACAAAAAATGTAATAAATAAAATAAAATTTAAAAAATTAATAGAAAACATTTACAAAAATACAAAAAAAAAAACATTAAAACATTTAAAAAATAAATAAAAAATATTTACAAAAAGCATGTTACATAAATACAAATTAAAAAATTAAATTAATATAAAATATAAAAAAGATATTTACAAAAATATAATACTTACAAAAATTATATATATATAAATAAAAATATTTAAAAAAGTTACATAAATAAAAATAAATAAAATAGAAATCTCTTAAAGAATACAACACCTACAAAAATAGAAAATATTGAAAAACATTTTAAACAAAAATATTGACAAAATATGTTACATAAAGTAAATAAAAAATAAAATAAATGAAAATAATAAAATAAAATAAAAATAAGCATGTTCATGTGTTGATTCTTACAAAAAAAACATTAGAAAAATATTTACAAAAAGTTACAAAAAATAAAATAAAATAATAAAAACAAAATAAGCATGTTAATGTGTTGATTCCTAAAAAAAACAAGATAAAAATATTTACAAAAACATTACATAAATAAAATCAAATTAAAACCTTTAAAAAATACAACACTTACAAAAAATATTAAAACGTTTAAAAAATAAATACAAATATTTACAAAAAGCATGTTACATACATAAAATGTAAAAAATAAAATAAAATTTATATAAAATAAAATATTTACAAAAATACAATACTTACAAAAAATATATATTAATTGTTTTACAAAAATTTACAAAATTTACAAAAACGTTACATAAATTAAAAAAATCTATATAAAATACAACCTACAAAAATAATAAACTTTGAAAAACATTTTAAACATGACAATATTTACAAAATATGTTACATAAAAAGTAAAACAATTTAAAATTAAATAATAAAAATAAAATAAGCATGTTAATGTGTTGATTCTTACAAATATAAAAACAAGATAAAAATATTTACAAAAAACGTTACATAAATAAAATCAAATTAAATTAAAATAAAATTAAAACCTTTCAGAAAAATAAAACACTTACAAAAATAAAAAATATACTAAAAAATATTTACAAAAACATTACATAAATAAAAATAAATAATATATAATCAAAAACACAAAATCTTTTAAAAAAACACAACATTAAAAAAAAATAAATAAATAAAAAATATTTATAAAAAAGGTTACACAGAAATAAAAAATAAAACAAAATCATACATGTGGTGATGCTCATTTACAAAGAAAGGTATAAAAAATGTACAAAAATAAAATACCAAAATAAAACACTTACAAAAATTAAATTAAATTGAAAAATGTAATTAAAATATAATAAGCTTAATGAGGTACAATTATTTATATGTGTTGATTTTTGTTTACAAAGAACAGTACAAAAGGTAAACACAAAATTACAAAAATAAAATTAAAAACGAAAAATAATAAGTATGCTTATGTGTTGATTCTTGCATGTATGATACATTACATGTATGATAATGTACTTTACTGTGAGAAATGTCCAAAACTTAACATAAATGCCTTGGCCAGTAGCAAATGACCAGTACCTTTTCTGTTTTTCAGTGTATTTACATTAGCATCCAAATTGGCTCACTCATCTGCATTCATTTCTTCCCCATATGGTGCACCATGTGGCATTGGCTATACAGGGAATAGAGAATGAGTGAACGAGTGAGTGACTTTGACACAGCACATGTGGTCAAGGAGAGCAACATGGGTCTAGCGATGAGTCTCACCAGGTGAATATGACTTTTCATTAAAACTGCTATAGGTCCGCCGTCCAAGCCACTTCCACCACTTCATTCATCTCACTTCCCCCATAATGAGAATACCACTTTGTTTTCTTTTCATTGTATTTTAATTCAGTAAAAGCCTATTTGAGCCACTTCATCTCTATTGCCACTGTCTTCAATGCGCATTACTCAGAGAAGACAGCATATTTAATTTGATGTGAATGAAAATGAGATCGTGTGAGAGAACAGCTGTGTTTAACACTTCCTATTCTTTTAGTTCATATCTTATTTTCAATACCCATTTTTTTAGAAAGACCTATTTTCAATGTTTTATCGATTTCACAATCAATAAGAAGGTACAAACAGTGCAACCCATTGTACACGCTATACATTACACCCCTCACAGACTATTTTTCTTTTGCGTTGAGTAAAATATAATGTCTACTTTATATTTAAACCACAAGATCAATTGCACAGGTCCCACATTTTTATATATAAATAAAAAATAAAAAAATAAAATATGTGTAAAAATTAAAATCTTACAAAACAACAACAACAATAATAATAATAATAATTATTATTATTATTATTATTATTATAAACTAAAAACAAAATAAAACACTTAAAAACATTTTTAAAAAATAATAATAATTGTTTTATCGATTTAACAATTAACATTTAACAATTATTTTTATATTCCCAATATTTGTCCTGCCTTACATTCACTTTAAAAAACATCAAAATATTATAAAATGATAAACTGTTAATTAAAATTACATGCCAAAATTCTAGTGTTCTGTAAATTTATTCAAAACAAAAATAAAATATAAAAAACACTTTATTTACAATTTAAAAATATTTATAAAAATAAAACACTAAGTAAATATAAATAAATAGACATAAAAATACAATAAAAGTTAATAAAAATATGACAAAATAACAATAATATTAATTCTTATTCTTATTATTACTATTATGAATAAAATAAAAAACACAATAAAACTTAAAAAGATCAAATAAAAATAATAATAAAATATAATATATTTAATAAAGACATGTTTTCAATATTTTAATCTATTTAACAATTAACGATTAACAAATTATTTTTATATATATTACATTTTTGTTTTCGTTTAAAGAAATATTGAAATATTAAAAAAATGCTAAACTAAAAAAACGAATTCAATTAGAAACATCTAAATTCTAAAGTGTTCTGTTACTTTATTCAAAAATCAAATTAAATTAAATTAAATACTTGCAAAAATAAAATAAAACACTTAATGATTATTATTATGAATAAAAAAAAAAAAAAAAAATAGGTCACCTAAAAAGGTCAAGTTAAAATAATAAAATATATTTAATAAACACATCTTTTTCATCATGTTTTATCAATTTAACAATTAATGATTAACAAATTATTTATATATATTTATTTATTTATTGTCCTGTCTTATATACGTTTAAAAAATACAGAAACATGATAAAATTATAAAATGTTTAAAAAAAATAATTTATTTAGAAACATGCAAATAAAAATTCAAGTGTACTGTCACTTTATCAAAAAAAAATGATATATATATATATATATGTATATATATATATATATATATTTTTTTTTTTTCAATGTTTTATAAATGTTTTATCTATTTTACAATTAACAAAATTTCTTTAAATATTCAATTCTTGTTCTGCTTTACATTAGCTTTAAAAAATCTTAGAATATTATAAAATTCTAAACTGTTACAAATAATTAAATAAATACATAAAAATAGGAAAATGCACAAATTTCAAAAGTGTTCTGTGACTATGGACAGCACTGTATGTATTTTTGGTGTTTATCCTAATATCAAACATAAGGCTTTAATGTTTGCCTAAATTGTGCTGAGCTAACATATGCTCCAAAAGGACCTCAAGAAGAAGTTTCTCTTTTTGGCCTCAACAGGACAAAGGTCTAGACTCTCTTCATCAATTTCAGCTTAACTTCTTGGATTCTGAGTTCTAAAGCAGAGCTGTCTGAGGCTATAAGACAGATGCTCTGTATCTCTCTCTCTCCCTTCCCTTCACCCACCTACTTTTTCCGCCAATAAAATGAAGTAATAATAAAATAATCCTGTCAAGGGAAGACAGAGAATTTGTTAGGGGGGGGAAGACCAGAGATTTTAGAGAACATTATCACTATGCCACTCTCTTTATTTCCCATTTTCAACTGTCAATATCTTTGGTCATTCTTCATCTGCCTTGGGTTTTTTTTCCTCATAACCCTTTTAACATTGACATTTTTTTCTTTAGTTTTCTCCTTTTTCTTATCTCTGTCCTTCTCTGTTTCCTTTCCTACGTGTCGGAAATGGCAGAGCAGCTTTCTAATCCTCCCCAGATTCCCTCCTGTCACAGTGCTGCTCACAAACCATGGCAAGAACATACAACAAAGAGAAAAAATCAAAAACGCACAACAAACAGAAGACACAAGGGATTTATCATTTTCTGCTCTTTGTTGTACCATGAGAAAGGAAATCTCTGTTCGCTACTGCTGAGGATCACTCTTATTAAATTATATTGTAATTTGCCTAGTTTTTATTAAAATACAGTTGATATCAAAAAGTTCTGGAAATATTTTTTTGCGTCCTTGCTGTGGTGGTAATTAACCTCAAAACTATTCAGACATCAGATATAATTTTTTATTTTTTTTTTTACCAGTGAGTGCAGGACACTATAGTTCATTTATGTAAGTGAAGATAGCAAAATAAAGTAAACTGTGACAAAAATCCTTCCTACAGTGGACTACCTGAAAAACCGACAAAAATTTGTGACCAAAAATGATTCAGACACTTACCATGTTTTTTCTTTAATTGCTAATTTGACCTTTTTACACCACAGACTGAACAAAATGAAGCATTGCTTGGTAATTGGTTGACCTAAATTGGTATTATCTGATTGTGTACTTAAATTTAACAGCTGACAGCTAGGTCAACCTAATTCATTACATACTTTTTTTTTTTTTTTTATCTGACATTATCAAGATGAATTTTTTCTGACACAGCGACAAGAACTTCTTGTCGTATTTTATTACCATTTTCTTAACTATAGTGAATAAACTGTGATAATGTGAGAAATGTTGAAGGTGTCTGAATAAATTATGGTTTGACTGTACAGTATTTCATATCTTGTAGGAATACAGGAATTGCATTATAAATTGCATTCTGAAACATTTTTTAACAACAATGCATGACAATCGAGCATGCAAAGCTAAAAAAAAAAGATTACAATTTAATACAAAGATAAATACACTGTAAATAAAACAAAGATGATTGGAATATATGTTACATGAAAATACTATTTCCAGTCTTTCTACTTTAAAATTTTACATTTAATTTGTTAATTGCCTTTTTTTTTTCAAAATAATTGCGAAATAAATTGTTAAATGCCCAGTTTCTGATTGAAAATGGTTTCTACATCAACTACTTTTTCAGTGTACAGTAATTATTATAATGTATAATAATATGTATAATAATCTGTTTACTCTAATAAATAAAATCATCAATAAAATTGAAAATTTAGTCATCACATTTTAATATTGTAAAAAAAAAGGTACTCTTTTTTTTACTATTTTGAGATTTGCTAAAAGACACTATATTTAGCAGTGTTAAAGGTGTAGAAATTGAATAAATGAGCATCATATCCAATATTGGCTGATAAAATCATTTTTGGATAATTAATGTGGTACCGATATATTTTATTTACATATAAAAATATATTATAATTATTTACAAAATTAACAATCTGAACAGAAAGACAAGACATACAACAAAATTAAAAAAGCTGGTCTATACTGTATGCGTACATGAATACATTTTTGCATGTCTCTCTGTCCAGAATTGATTTCATCAGCCAATATTGGATATTTAATTACACATGATTCTCATTTATTCGATTTTACACCTTTAACATTGTCTTTTTGTCTTTAGCAAATCCATTTTTATATCACATTATAAAAACATCATAAAATAATGATTAAAAAATGTAAATTCATGTCCCAGTCACATTTTCTTCATTAAATAAATATTACGTACACTCTCTTTAAATTAAAAACTACTCCGTTGTATATTTTTACATTAACAATGTAATGAATATTCTATTTATTAAACCATGTATGAATCTGATCAAGTTAGTGTTTTTAAGCATTTTACATTTATTAAAATAATAATGCAAGGCAGTAACAATTTAAACAATATATTTTATTTGAGAACTTATGTTTTTAATAGTTAACTTTGAAATTTTCAGATCATCAGTCATCAAAGCAAAGCGTTGTATATTGGTCACGCCATAACATTGTTCATTCAGAATGATTCAGGAATGTCGAATATGCACAAGAGGTGGGATTTATCGCATGAACCAACCACAGGTGATCATAACCAGTCATATCCAGTCATATCACAATGGAGGAATTACCTCATCTCACGTGACTTTTCTCCATTCATTCTCAATTACCCCCGCTAAACTCACTGCACGCTTTAGGGAGTCTGTTAAAACTCAATGGGCTCAGGGGAGGCGAGAGAGTTGTGGACTCTTACTGTAACTTTACCAGCTGGTGTAGCCGTTGGATAACATTTCTTTAGTAAAACAAGTGATTTATACACTTTTGAATGTTATATTTTGCAATACTGGCATTGTTTAATTTTTGCACTACATATTTATTTCTTCATCCAATATTTAGAGGAGACACTGCCCTGATATGTACACTACCAGTCAAAAGTTTGGACACACTTCCCCTTTAAAGAGAATGAGGAGGTGTGTCCAAACTTTTGACTGGTAGTGTATATGTATATATATATATATACACACACACACACACACACTCACACACTGTGTGAATGGCCCCTTCAAAGAGATTCCTTATTAATTCCTTAAGAAAAATGTGCTGAAACAATAAATGTGGCTGAATCTTTGGTTACCATGGTACATTTTATAAAGGCCATCTTACAGCCTTTTTGCCCCCTCAGACAGTGCATTTATCTAATTGGTTAAGCTTCTATATACTGTACAGTTCAGGAGCAGATGGCTTTTTCGCCTGATTTGGCTCGTTTGCCACCGACGGCTCAAATAAGGGTTCTTTTCCCCGCTGTGCTCCGAATCCCCATTGATTCTCTACAGCACTGCTGAGGAGGCCTGTTATACATCCATCTATTAGACGTCACTGATTATGTGACTCAAATTAGCTGTTTTTAGCTCCCGCAAATGTCTCCTGAAGCGCTCAAAGGTAACAGCACTCCTAAAGCCGAAACTGCCGCTCACAATCATTGTGGAAATGAGAAGAGTCGAGAAACAGCTGGCTGCAGAACGGATTGAAAACAAGAGTTTGAGGACAGCGACAAGACAGCTGAATCACTATTTCTGATCGCTCCCCCGACCTCTCAGAGACCGTGTCCCCAGAACAGCCCGGATAAAGCCTCTCGCTCATGACAAATTCGAGCCAAGACAACAATCGCTAAGACAGCCACATGAACGCAACGCGCGGTTATTGTTGAAAGCAGTGTGGAGAGCCATTACTTGTATTTCTTCATGAGAATGTCAAAGCTCAGTCTGTCACAACACTGAGGCGAGGGAGTTATGATTTCTGCCTAATGGCACTATGACCTAAAAGCTGTTACTGACGAAGAGAACAAAGCTAATCAGAATCGAAAAACAGAGTCAGACAATGAGCAAATGAGGAACAAAATGAGCGAACAGGAAAGCTGACAGAACATAAAACTCAGATCTTACTCTTTCATCTGCATCTTTCAAGAAAGTTGTTGAGTTGTTCTCACTACAACAACAACTGAACAAATGAGTGGGATTTTCCTGTGCAAAACAGGCTGTCATAATGCTAGGGTGAAGTGGCTCATTGTCAGGGAATTGCTATGCTGTTGCTAAGGTGTTACTAGAGCTATGTGGTTGCTAGGTTATTCAAGGTGGTTGCTAAGTGGTAATTTTTTTTTTTATATTCTGTTAGATAAACCTAGATTTCTTCTTCCATTAAAGGACAGATAATATTGCTGATTAGGGCTGTCACCAATGATTATTTTGGTAATCGATTAATCGTCAGAATAATTGACTGATTAATTGATTTAATGGAAGACTCTGTAGAAATTGATTGTTTATCTAAGGAACAGAATATAGTCTTCTGTTAAAAGGACAGATAATATTGCTAACATTGCAGATAATATTGCTGATTAGGGCTGCCTATTTTGGTAATCGATTGATCGTCAGAATAATCAATTGATTAATTGATTTAATGGAAGACTGTAGAAATCTAGGTTTATCTAAGGAATAGAATATAGTCTTCCATTAAAGGACAATAATATTGCTGATTAGTACGGTCACCTACAATTATTTGGGTAATCGATTAAATCATGAGAATAATCGTCCGACTAATCGATTTAATGTACGACTCTGTAGAAATTGATGTTCATCTAAGGAACAAAATATAGTCTTCCATTAAAGGACAGATAATATTTCTGATTAGGGCTGTCACTAACAATTATTTGGGTAATCGATTAATCGTCAGAATAATCGTCCGATTAATCGATTTAATGTAAGACTCTGTAGAAATCTAGGTTTATCTAAAGAACAGAATATAGTCTTCCATTAAAGGACAGATAATGCTGCTGATTAGGGCTGTCACTAACGATTATTTTTGTAATTGATGAATCATCAGAATACTCAACCGATTAATCGATTTAATGGAAGACTCTGTAGAAATCTAGGTTTATCTAAGGAACAAATTATAGTCTTCCATTAAAGGACAGGTAATATTGCTGATTAGTACTGTCACCAACTATTATTTGGGTAATCGATTAATCGTCAGAATAATCGTCTGATTAATCGATTTAATGTAAGACTCTGTAGAAATCGATGTTCATCTAAGGAACTAAATATAGTCTTCATTAAAGGACAGATAATATTGCTGATTGGGGCTGTCACTAACGATTATTTTGGCAATCGATTAATTGTCAGAATAATTGACCAATTAGTCTATTTAATGGAAGACTCTGTAGAAATCTAGGTTTATCTAAGGAACAGAATATAGTCTTTCATTAAAGGACAGATAATATTGCTGATTAGGGCTGTCACCAACGATTATTTGGGTAATCGATTAATCATCATAATAATCGTCCGATTAATCGATTTAATGTAAGACTCTGTAGAAATCAATGTTTATCTAAGGAACAGAATATAGTCTTCCATTAAAGGACAGATAATATTGTTGATTAGGGCTGCCTATTTTGGTAATCGATTAATCCTCGGAATAATCAACCAATTAGTCTATTTAATGGAAGACTCTGTAGAAATCTAGGATTATCTCAGAAACAGAATATAGTCTTCCATTAAAGGACAGATAATATTGCTGATTAGGGCTGTCACCAACGATTATTTTAGTAATCGATTAATTGGTTGATTATTCTGACGATTCATCGAGTAATCAGATAATTATAATTACTTTTTTTGAGGAAATAAAAAAAGCAAAACCAAGTAATCATATGGTTTATTAAACAAAATTGTGAAATACATAATGTATTATAAACAATAGAACTGACGTACATTATTATAACAAACACATGCAGAGGGCACAAAAGGACTGACAATTGTTTTTACACTTTACTGAGCGATCCAATCTTTGTTTAATATTAACTAAACAACATTTAACTCAAATGTTAACTTAATCTTCAATACTTGTCCATTTCTTTACAACAGAAATGCTACAGCCACTATAATTTTTGAATATGTGGACATCAAAACGTGTAAACTCAGAGTAAGGGTTTAAACGTTTATTTTGAAATCGCAATGAACATTTAGCATATTGATAAAGCGTATTTTCCTGTGTTTGCGTAGGTTTATAAATTATTTACCTTACAAATCTGATGAAATGACACATGTTGCATTCCCAGATGAACGTTATAATAAACCCAAATACACAGCAATATGCAAAGACTAAGTTTGAGATGGTCTGACAATGACAACAGTTTGTGTGGAGCAGCATTTACTGTAAACAGAGCCACTCTGAAATGCATGTACACATATATTAAACCTGCATCACATATATTTATTTAACTGAATCATAGCTCTTGTTAATTCACAATAGTTTTATGCTTTATTGTAATTAGAGATGCACCGATTGATCGGCTAGTGATCGGAATCGGACGATTTTTCGCATGATTGGCCCGGATCGGTGACCGGCCGATCAATTTCTCCTCTTGCCGATTCCTAGCCGATCCCTTTATTGCCAGCGGCGCATGCAATTACGTCACAGCCACGCGCGCGCAGTCACAGTCGCGTGTAAATATGTCTTTGGTGTGAGTGAAGATGACACAAAGATCGCAGTTTGTAACATTTATAAGGCCAAAATACAACGTTAGGGAACAACCACGAACCACGCGCTTATTTAGCTTGGCTGGACATGTGGTAGATTGCGCCCCCGCTCTGCATATTTTGCATGTCTCTGTTAGTTAACACACCTGATTCAGATAACCCGCTCGTTAGAAGTAAGCTCCGTGAATGAACTGTGTTCCGATTGACATGGTGCCTGCCCAGTGTTCATTGCTCCCTACTCCCTGAGCAGGGGAAATCCGTTGACGTACTACACTTTCATTCATTCACATATTTGCACTGCGCCACCGCATACAGCCTCTTCACACACTAATAGTTCGAAGCGAGCGTATATGTTCCATTTGAAGGTAATTAAAGCGTGCACGATGTGATTTTAATTAGTATTTATTTACAGATGCATTTATGTTACACCTCTCTAGTAAGTTTCATCTGTGTATGAAGACGCTGTATGCTGTATTCTTCAAATTCATTGAAGAAAAGAAGATTTTTGTATGCCTGCTTTGTTACTTATATTTTATTTCTAATGTTTTCAAGGCTCAGAGCACTTTATTTTGTTAAAATGATTTTTTATGAGAAGATGCTGTAAAAAAAAATCATAGAGGAAAAGATTTTTGCTAGTATAACTATACTATGTTAGTTACAGTAACTAATTTTATACCTTTTTCGAAGGCACAAATCACTTTATTTTGTTGTTAAAGTTATTTTGTTGTAAGAAGATCCTGTAATGTTTAAAAATGTATTTTATTATAAAATAAATTTAATTAAAGAAAATATTTCTGTATAGGCCTATGCTTTCATTAAAAAAATAAAATCGGAATCGTCAAAAATTGGAATCGGCAGGTCACACTTACTGAAAAATCGGAATCGGCCAAGAAAATTGCAATCGGTGCATCTCTAATTGTAATTTTTAATGGGTTTAGTAGATCATGCAGCCTTGAAAAATGGTCTAATAATGCATTTCATCTAATGCACTATTTCCAGTATTTTGCCAGTTACTCGACACAGACAAAATGCAATCGAGGATTTTTTATAACTAAGTACTCAAATTGAATCGAGTAATCGTGACAGTCCTATTGCTGATGTTATAATTCAATTAATCCAAAACTATACACTTCAGCAACTTTACCACTTTTTAAGACAGGATGGGAAACCTCTTGTTACTTTAATATAAAAGGATAAGGAGAGCTGTCTGTGACAGAATGCGGTGAGGAAGGAGGGAAGCGACAAAGGAAAAAGACGCCAAGCGTTTGATCCACTGAAGCTAAATAGAGAGGCATGTGGCAAGCCTGTTGCTGACAAAGAGGGAGATAGAGTTGCTGTAGTGGTGACAGCAGTTGCTGTCTACATGAGGACGGATTTGCTGTATAACCAAGACCTTCAAGAACCTCCAAGAAAGGATTTCTTACAGAAATCTGAAAGGACTTTGGTAAAGCATGACTGAGACGTCTATCAGTCTGTCAGACCATATGAGTGACTGAAAGACCATCTGGTAGGAATGGTTAGCTAGTCTTTCAGAAAACAACTAGTCAGTTAGTGAACAATTTATCTAGAACACCTTTAATGTCTTTAAAGGGGATATCGGATCCACATTTTCCACAAGCTGGTATGATTCTTTAAGGTTCTGCAACATACTTTGATTAAAATTCCTCAATGGTTGTATAAAAAAACACAGGAATATGCAAATACAGGACAGTCCGTCAGCGCTTGTGGGCAGGGTTTGAGCAACATGACAGCATATGGTTTAGAAAATCAAAACGGCTTGATAATTGAGACTGTTTAGGTTTGAATAGATGTGAATAGATTTTTTTCTTCCTAGGGTGGTTGTGTCCACACACTGCTAATTTATATGCAAACACCATGTAAAAGTGAATTTTGCATCCAATGTCCTATTTAAAGTTGAGTCTAGGTGTTTGAACAAGTGAGCACAGCTTTTCCATATATGCATTTAAAAATATTCTTCAATACAGCATTAACCAACCCAAAGCAAGTCACATTTAATTCCAAGCAAAAAACTATCTGAAAAAATTTAAAAAGTAATGACTAAACTTTCTTTTTCGAGTCAATGTATTTATCCCATAAAGCTTTGTGAACGACATAACTTTGTCTGAAACAATAGTACAATATAAATCTACTGACTTTAAGTCATTGATTGTGAGTACAAAATGTGCATATTTATATAAAAATAAAAAACACATTTAAACAAAATATTCTATTTTTAATTTTGAATGTATAATTTCAATTTAATGAATTTAATCTGAAATTAATCTGGACAAACAGTATAAAATAAAACCACTGACTACATTAAAGGTGCTGTATGTAATTGCCAGTTAGCGTAAAACTTGGCATATTGCAGCTATGGAAGCCACCAAACAAGAGATTGCAGATTGTACCCGAACTAAAAAGCCTCAGCATCTATCTAAAAAGCCCTATGACCAGAGGCACATTAAAACACAGGTAAATTAACTCAAATTACAGTGTAAGGCTCATCACCTTTATTGCCAATTGCGACAGTCTCTGTTGCATGTCCTAAATCTGGCAACCCGCGTAAGCATTGAGTCTGAGGAGAAGGGGGCAAGGGAAACAACTCACTGCGATAGCTCTGAATTTTACATACTGCACCTTTAGCTAGAATTAAATGCATTTGCATTTGTAAAGTAATGAGTAAATAATGACTAGATAGACACTGCAGAGCTCTTTTGCTGCAATTCCCAATTCCATGCTCACAGAAATGTATCTCTGAAATGTATTTCTTTTCAGGAGAGTGTAGTACTTCACTGGGAATACAGCAATTAAACATGATGCCTTGAAAGAAGAAGCTGGAATCACACTGACTTGCACCTTTCCCACAAGCATATATCATCATTTAACAGCCTTGGACCCCACATTAGGTTCATCTTGAAAGGTTTATACATTATCTCTAAAAAATCAATTTCTCTATGGAGAAAATGAATGGGATTTTTTACTTCCTACTACCTACCATTGCGCCTCTATACGGTGTGCTAATTTGTGAGGATGTTGCTGCAATTGTGTGCAATTTTTCACCATCGTTATTGATCCTCCCTTGTCCCACTCTCTCTCACTTTGTTCCTCCGTCCTTATAAATTCTCCAGCCAATGAACAACAATCAAAGAGTGCAAAGAGCCTTGAAGCTCAGAGAGTGTGAAGAAAGGTGAGAGGGCTTATAGTGGAGAGAAGTGCAGATTTTGGAACCAATCCTGTTAGCGGTCACAGTCAAAGTCAAAGTTTCTTTTTATCTCCTGGATAAAAAAAGAAGAAGAAGAAGAAGAAGAAACAAAATACAATCACTCCAGCAATATTTGCAGATAGTGAAAGTGTCTGTGTGATGAGGCACAGCGTTGAGGTAGTTACTGGTGTGCATGCAGACGTCAGCATATGCCATATTGTGCAGCGCAGCGATAGATAGCGGCTATAAAATACACAATACTGGTGTAAAGTAGTTCAGGACACACAGTATAGAATGGAGAAAGTACAGTAAACTAGAGACAATCCAATAAAATACAACACAGAGAACGCAGTAAAAACACTTGCTGTAAAGACTAAAAGTCCATTAAGGTAAACATTTTATTTAATCAACATTATATATAAACATTATATTTAAAATATTTTTTTATCTTAAAACGAAAAAAAAGAGAAATAAATGAATATCAATAACCTTACCAGGACCAGTATTTCATTATTATTTTTTTTTAATGAAAATTAAATGCAAATAAATACACATAAACACATAAACGCATGTACAAACCCACAGTTATTTATATATTTTTTATTATTATATTTTAAATTAACTAAAATGTTTTGTAAATGTAAAGTGTATTTTTTAATCTGAAAATTATATCCACAAAACAGCACGGGTATATTTGCAGCAAT
The DNA here is from genome assembly GCF_049309525.1 of Garra rufa. Classification (NCBI taxonomy): domain Eukaryota; kingdom Metazoa; phylum Chordata; class Actinopteri; order Cypriniformes; family Cyprinidae; genus Garra; species Garra rufa. Next base: position 37,998,301 of record NC_133372.1, read on the forward strand.
AGCCAAAAATACATTGTATGGGTCTTTAATGCCAAAAATCATTAGGATATTATGTGAAGATCATGTAGGGATGTAACGGTATTGTGAATACCGTCATACCGCAATAACAAATTTTTTCGATACTACCGTGGTCGCATGACTCGATAAAACAATAGGTCTTCTGAGAAAAGTTTGCTCAGGCGAATGGAGCGAACGGGAGGTAGCGGGAACTACATTTCCCATCAGCCCAGGCGTGGCCATCATCCTTTACGGTCTGTTGTCGCTACAGACTGTAGCAGCAAGGAAAAGAGATGGAAATGGTCGAACCTGCTCCGTCTGAAGTGCGTATGCGTCACGTATTATTTTCAGCACCCATGTTAACGGATTAGAGCGTTCACACTGCACGCGGTTGCTGTCCGGCAGTACGTCCTAGAAGCGGTGCCTTTGCAGCAGTGCAGCGATCGTTTCGGCACCGAGTCTATTTTTTGCTGCGCTGTATGCGCTGAATTAATGTTACAGTGCGTTGTTCGCTGTAAAAATTAACATGGATTGACACGGAAATGTACCATAAATGCATATAAATTTCACAGTCAACACGTGGCTTTTTGGCTAGGTTTAAAATAAGGTGCAGTTTTAAAGAGGCTAAACTAGGCAACATAATAGATGCACTTGTCCAGGTAGAAAAGTTCTTTAAAAGATTGTTTTTAATAAAGATTTAATGCGAAAGAAAGGCATGAGAGCCTACTGCACTGCAAAAAAAATGCTTTCCTTACTTAGAATTTTGTCTTGTTTCCAGCCAAAATATCTAAAAATTCTTAAATCAAGAGAGATTTTCTAGACAAGTAAAAATTATTGTCTTGTTTTTAGTAAAAACAAGTCAAAATTAAGTGAGTTTTTGTTTAAAACAAGCTAAATAATCTGCCAATGGGGTAAGAAAAAAAATCTTATTTCAAGCAGACAACTAGATTCAGACAACTCATTCAGCTAAACTGATTTGACTGTTTTTTACATGCTTTAATATTTTTTGTTACTAAAATTGAAATATTTAAGTTTCTGTTTCAAAGTTTACAGATAGATGGCTAATTTGTATGCCATTGATATGTTCAGTGTTCATGTAAACTGTTTAATAAACACTTCTGGCACTTTTTTCGAGTCTCTTCATTAGTTTAGTTTTTCCTGTAAATGATTCAATAAATACCATACCGTGCCATTCATACCGAGGTATTACCGTACCGTGAAGTTTTGATACCGTTACATCCCTATGTTCTATTAAGATATTTTGTAAATTTCCTACCATAAATATATCAAAACTTAATTTTTGATTAGTACTATGCATTGCTATGAGCTTCATTTGGACAATTTTAAAGGCGATTTTCTCAATATTTAGATTTTTTGCACCCTCAGATTCCAGATTTTCAAATAGTCAATTATCCTAGTTAAAAAATTTAATTATTATAGTTAAAACATTTACATTTATGACTGGTTTTGTGGTCCAGGGTCACATATACTGTAATATAAAAAATATTTAAAAAAATCTAAGATTATGAGATTAAAGTCATAATATTAAGAGAATAAAGTCGAAATATTAAGAGAATAAAGAATAAATTAAGTCTACCAATGTCAATTATTATTACTCCAGTGGTGAAATATGTATTTAAGGAGTAATAAAAAAATAAATAAAAGAAAAGCAGTATTGTTTTTATATATACATCTTGCATTATATTCAACAACCTGCTATACGTGTCTGACAAATTCAAATACCGAATAAAGCTCAACCTGAATGAACCTATGACCTAACATTAATGTCTTTTATATATAGAAACAACTTACCAGAAGTCCATTCAAAAGACATTAATTGGAACCAATGCTTTTCTGCTGCTCAAAGCATGGGTGATTATAGATAATGCATGAGAGAAGAAAGAAAAAGATAAAGAGAGCGCACTTGGTTTCTCTCACTAAACTGTCCTTGTTAGTGATCTTCGTGAGCATGCATATGTTTTCTAATTGGCGTATTATCAATAATGAGCCCCTGTTCAGAATGTCATTCTCAGCAGGTATGTAAGTGAGCCTGGGTGAGTGTGTTGCGTGTGCATGCTTAAAACTCTCCGAGGCTCAGCATGTGACTACAAGCTGGTGATAAATTATATAGTTAGTCAAAACCGCACACCTGAGGACTTCAGTGTAACTGACAAAATCAATTACAGCAGCCCTGTCAACTTGAAGATGACACTGTCAAATCTACTGTAGGCACTTCACTGGGTCGAATTTTCCCTCTCTCATGTTGCGCTGGCAAATCTTACATACTTTCTTAGATCTAGATTTTTCCATATATTTAAATTTTAATCAAATACACATTTGTGTATCTCTTTAACTATCTATCTAGGGGTGGGCAATGATTAACCAGTAGAAATTTGTTAACCAGTACAGATTTTGTGGCGGTTACACGCTCACATGACGTCACAAAAATGTATTGTTTGCACACATTGTTAAGTATTGCACTTTAAAAACAAGATTTTAAGGCACTGAAAGAGAACAAATTTCACTATACATGCATGAAGATGTGCTCATAGAGCACCGGAGTATTGAAGGTTAGTTATTTTTGCCACTTTATAGGCGTTGAATTCAAGTGGGACAGTGGGATTCGGGTAGCTCTTAAAGTGACAGCAGTCTAATATTCCTGCTGTCTGTCATTCATGTTAATCAAACAACAAAAGAGAAAAAAAATTCTCACTGCACCTCACTAAATCACTTAATATTTTATATTTAATTTACACAGTGAAGACATGTTATATACATCTGATTACTTTATACAATGTACAGTTGAAGTTAAAAGTTTACATGCACCTATTCTTTGGTTTTTCATCATTTTTGGTTATTTGAAAACCTTTCCAATGACTGTATGATTTTGAGATCCATCTGTTCACACTGAGGACAACTGAGGGATTCATGCAACTATTGCAGAAGGTTCAAACACTCACTGATGGTCCAGAAGAAAAACTATCCATTGATAACGTTTTGAATTTGAAAATCAGGGAAGACATGTAAGTATCTTCTGTCGCTTCTGAAGGGCAGTACTTAATGAAAAAAAATATGATATTGAGGCAAAATAAGAAAAATGTACACATCTTCATTCCATTCAAAAGTTTACACCCCTGGCTCTTAATGCAACCTTTTTCCTTCCGGAGCATCAGTGAGCATTTGAACCTTCTGTAATACGGTAGTTGCATACGAGTCCCTCAGTTGTCCTCAGTGTGAAAAGATGGATCTCAAAATTATACCGTCATTGTTGGAAAGGGTTCAAATACACAAAAATGCTGAAAAACCAAAGAATAGGTGAATGTAAACTTTTGACTTCAACTGTACATTGTATAAAGTAATCAAATGTATATAACACTTCTTCACTGTGTAAATTAAATATAAAATAAAAAGTGATTTAGTCAGGAGCAGTGAGAATTTTTTTCTCTTTTGTTGTTTGATTGACATGAATGACAGACAGCAGGAATATTAGACTGCTGTCACTTTAAGAGCTGCCTGAATCCTTTGCAGATTCTGCAAGGTGTATGTAAACTTTTGACCTCAACTGTATGTAGCATTTAATTGTCCTCCTGTATTTTTTTGTCCTATTGCTTGTAATTATTTTCTTATTCTTATTAAATTGCTGACTGTTTACTTGTTTTCAGTGACCTTGAGTTTTGTTTTTTAATTTGGGCTAGTATTCGTTTTTTGTGATATTGACACTGGTAACAAGAACATCAACACTGCCCTCCAAAAGTTTGGAAACGACCTAGAAAAGTGGAGAATATTTTTGGAGAATATTGGTATGAATCCTTTTTAATTTGTGAAAATTTTGCACTGATAAGGGACAACACAATCCATGAAAATAAATGTTATGTTTAAAAACTTCGATTTTCGATTATTTAAAATATGCACCATTAGCAGCTATTACAGCTCTGCAAAATCTGGGCATCCGAGCTGTCAGTTTATTCAAACATTGACTTGATATATTACTCCAAGCCTCCTAAAGGATTGCCCAAAGACCTGGGCCAAGTTTAAACCAGTAACCAGGCATCACAGCTGGCAAAGGGGCATGTCTGGCTTTGCCATGTATATATTGCAATTATAATGTAATAAAAATGAATCTATTTAAGACAAAGATTTATCAAGTCAACATTCAAAGCTGAATTGCTACATATTCTAAACTCAATTGTGGGTTATTTTAAGCATAAAAAACTCAAACTCAGGTTTTGTTGTTACTTTTACCAGCAGAGTGCAGAGTGTTGCTAACATGCTGTTTCTGTTAAATGGTAAAACTTGAAACGCATGTGTTACAGCAAACCTTGTTTGTCTTTTCTGACAAACAAGGAAATTCCATTTCAGCCTCCATTTGTGACACAAAAAGCGTATTCATTATACTACAAAACAAATTTGAGATGGAGGCGATCTGGATAGCCATCAGCTCCAACAAACCCTTCTCAGGTAAAGGGGTTGATGGGAGTTTGTGAAGTCAGAGTTTATAGTTTTGACATGTTACATAAGCAGCCTCCTCAAAAGGTGTGCGCTCGGCACAGCTGTCAAGTCTGAGAGGCATTTGGGCGGAAGAGTTTGCTGAGTAAATATCTCACATCATGCGATGAATTTTAACAGCGTGCGGCTCAGACTACATGCTCTTGTGTCTCATCCAACTAGACTGCAGCTGCAATGAGAGATGCACGATTATTCCTCATTTAATTGACTTTTCACGCTACTAATCTGATTAAACTCACTAATCTCGTATTAATCTATAATTATCCTATATTTTTAGATGTTATCTGGGATTGTTTATGCTTTTCACAATCTTATCATAACGTGACTGCATTTCTAGTTTAGTCTTTTATAATTACAGCTCTGTTTTGACCTCGGCATTCAACACAAAATAGCGTGCAAACAACTTGACAAAATTCATTTCGGCTGAGATGAGATTGATGTTAGAATGTAGCTAACACACAAATGTTGTATAACAGCTCATAATTGACAGTTTTAGTATTTTTATCAATACACTTTATTCACTTTAGAAGAGCATGTAATGCTAGGTTTTGAAAAAGAGCTACTATCAAAACTTTATCCAGTAAACTTGACTCAAATTAATAAATTTAAAATATTTCTATAGGCAGGTGGCACCTCAGACAAAATATTTCAGTAAATTATGGAACTTCCTGTAGCTACATTCCTGAAAAAGTTTCCGGCTTATGAAGTTATGTTTGGTTTTTAAAGCTCCAGCTGAGGACATCATCACAATGAAGGATGATATTGTTTTACAACAGAGACTCTTGGGAGGGAGAAAGAGCAGCATGAAGGACAAAACAACTCAATCTTCTAAAGGTTGAGCTCTACTCTCTGTTAGTAAAGCCTCATTGATTATGACCAATAACCATTTACACAAACACAGAAGCCATTTCTTCCAGAAAAGGTTGAGACAAAATTAGCATCTTGTGAGAACTGGGAACAACTTACATATCCATCCATAACAATACATAAACTCATTAAAGAAATATACCTGGTTAAATACAACTTAAAGAAACGATTACTTCAAATGTTGCTGTTTTTTGTTTTTTTTTCTCAGAAAATCATGCATCACTTAATCATTATCCAGTATGTGGCTTAGGCTACACTTGTGGGTTTTGCATTTTAAAACGCATAACTTTTGCTATGTTTATGCCTGTCGTTTACACTACTCCTGCATTTTCAACAATTGTAAACTTGGAGACTTGTAAACAATGTAAACAATAACATCCTGCTCATTTGTTGCAAAATGCACTAGTATAAACAGGGCCTTAGTTTACCCCCCAAAAATTTAAAATTGTCATTATTTATATATAAATTTCCAAACCTAAAAGACTGCAATAAAACAAAAATTAAAAGGTTTCTGTCCCTCTACTAAAAGTCCAAGTAACCAAAAATTCTAAAAGGTCATAAAGGCACCATAAAATAATCCATAGCGGTTTAATCAATGTCTTGTGAAGAGATATGATCACTTTGTATCATGAATAGATTTAATTTAGACTTTTATTCACATATTAAAAAGAATTCGATTTTTTAAAATGTTTTTTCGAGAGTACATTTTACAAGAAAATGCTATTTCAGGTTTTCTACTCTAAAATTTGTAACATTTAATTACATTATGTTACTTGCTGTTTCTTTGTAAATGTTTGTGAAATTAACAGGCAATTTCTGAGTAAAAAAAAATGGATGCTCTGTAGTACTAACTCTCTAAAGCTCTAATAACAGCAATAATTTTGACTCCTCCCTTAGTATACAGTAATTTAACAATGTACGTCTATGGGATGAAAAGAGTATGGCATATAAATGTTTCAAATATTCATCTCTGATGGCATAAACTTATACAAACATTACACGTTACCTTGCAGTTTTTCTTGTAGCAATATTCTACAATATAACAGCAAAATAAATATTTTATCGCAGTTTATTTGTTTTTATACAACCGTTCTTTCTGGTCCTCAAATCTGATTGGCTGAGAGGAGTGCAATATTCTAGTGATTAGGTGCGATTTGTGACAAAAGCATCTCTCAATAGGCAGAGGTTGACCAAACTGTAATCTGTTAAAGGAACACTCCACTTTTTTTTGGAAATAGGCTCATTCTCCAACTCCCCCCGAGTTAATAAGTTGATTTTTACCGTTTTGAAATCCATTCAGACGTTCTTTTGTTCTGGCGATATCACTTTTAGCATAGCTTAGCATAGATCATTGAATCCTATTAGACCAATAGCATCGCGTTCAAAAATGACCAACACGTTTCCATATTTGTTGTATTTAAAACTTGACTCTTCTGTAGTTATATCGTGTACTAAGACCGGTGGAAATGCAAAGCTGCGAGTTTCTAGGCTGAAGATTAGGAACTACACTTCCATTCCGGTGTAATAGTCAAGGAAGTTTGCTGCCGTAACATGGCCGAAGCAGGCGGAGTATTATCAGAAATGAGTTCCCAGCTAGTTTAGCATTTGCACATGTGCTGCGTGGTATTACTGCTCCTGCTTCAGCCTTATTACGGCAGCAAACTTCCTTGACTATTACGCCGGAATGGAAGTGTAGTTCCTAATCTTATCAGCCTAGAAACTCGCAGCTTTGCATTTCCACTGGTCTAGTACATGATATAACTACAGAAGAGTCAAGTTTTAAATAGGACAAATATCGAAACTCGTTGGTCATTTTTGAACGCGATGCTATTGGTCTAATAGGATTCAATGATCTATGCTAAGCTATGCTAAAAGTGATATCGCCAGAGCAGGAGAACGGCTGAATGGATTTCAAAACGGTAAAACTCAACTTATTAACTCGGGGGGAGTTGGAGAATGAGCCTATTTCCAAAAAAAGTGGAGTGTTCCTTTAACAACACACATTATGTCGGCACCCATAGCCTTGTGGGCAGCGCGAGGACCTTTCCTGATCCCGCCCCCTATCTCTCTCCAACTTCGCTTCCTGTCCTGTCTGATCTGTCCTATCGTAATAAAGGCAAAAGTTTATATAAAAAAATCACATTATATTGCATTTTTTAGGCAAGAACCTAAAAAACGAGTGCAATAAGTGCAACTCAATTCAATGATTTTGAAACTCTTCATTCAGAAATGAAACACAGCTGTGTCATGATGGACGCAACAATTCTGCTATGGCTTCAAAGGTAATATGTTCTCTGCGAAATTGAGCAAAAACACATAATACAATGTTTGAAATATTTTAATCCTGTTATTTTTTACTAGCTGATTAATTAAGTTAATGTGTTAAACTTACAGCCCTATTAATTATATAATTGTTTTATAAACTGGATATCACACTCATACACTCTTAAAAATAAAGGTTCCAAAAGGGTGTTTTTGCAGTGATGCCATAGAACCATTTGGAAGAACATTTAAAAAATCTAAAGAAGCTTTTTCGACTGTAAAGAACCTTTTCTGCATTTGAAATGTTCCATGGATGTTCAAGGTTCTTCATAGAACCATTGATACCAATAAAGAACCTTAATTTTAAGAGTGTAGCTGTGCAATATGGCTGTATATTGGCACGCTGTGATTACCTAGGGCTGACTCCTAGCCGTGCCAATGAGTACAGCCATAGCGCACTGCTACTCATGTGATATTGCTCATTTACAAAATAAAGGAACACTCACAAGGAATTTCTCTGTTAGTAAATGGTTTACAGTAAGTTGAACCCACAATATTCATCTAATGAATACCACTTTCATGAGCACTAATGTTGTCGTGTTATAATTGCAGCGCCGCTACTAAAATAGATCGTCATAATGCAGTTTTATTTTGAGTAAGGGTGCAAAAGACAAATATGGAGTTTGACAGCAGCCACACTTCGTCCTCAAGCTTTTGCTGACTCCTACTGCACTCGCTGGACACTAGTGCCAAGATTCCCTTTAGCGGGGGTTGGATTAATTAAAGATTAATTAAACTGCCAGAAACCTTTATTTATTATGACAAATAGCCCAAAGAATGTTGTAGAGGAAGCGTCAGGGCTTATTTTGGGGACGACAATGATGAATTTAATCAACTGTGCTAACGTTTTTCGAAATTTATACCACTTAACACTGTAATCCTCTTCCTGGAGTTCAGCACAAACATGGTTACGGCTTGCGGGGAGTCAGCATTTGTTGCAGCACTATTATGAACAGATAAAGACTTAATTCTTGGGATCCTTGACGACCATTTTTAGGGAATAATAAAGCATTCTGCACTATAAATAGTGAATTCCAGGAGAGATATGAGTTGAATTGAGCCTTGCAATTTCTTACAGTGGATTGGAGACAAAAGGCCCCAAGGGCAGCTGCTGAATACAGTCAGAGACATAAAGAGAATGAGAAAACGCAGAAAAATTGAATGTGAAAAATTGCAATACTCAACGCGGCAGTGGTGGGGAAGAAAGTTCTTGCCTTTCAATTACCCACGCCAACTGGGCATCAGCTGCTTGGTAAAACAGTCATAACACTAAAACTTGCATGCACATTAACTGAACCAACCTGAAAATGATTTTTAGAGTGTGATTTCAGATTAAAGTGTCTTGTTATAAATGATTGGCGCATCAAGAACGTCTACTTCTGCCATTTAGCCAGATCTTCCTTCATGTTTCAACATGCTGGGCACACTACAACTCTTCCATCCCACCTAATCCCAGTGTGACATTTCCCAATCTACAAGCAGAAGGAGATGGATACTTTTTTTAATCATATCAATCCACAAATCTGACTTGCGATGCAGCCTGGAATCATAAATCACACCATGTTCATTCATTTAGGCCAGAGAATTGGTTCCCCGACTGAGCTTGTTTTTTTATTGACTAGATTTCCTGTGAATACCAATTTCAATGTTCTGCACAATGAGTATTTTTGTGTTCTTTTTACACATTATACACTTTAAAGATGCAGTTTGCTTTAACTGCAAGATAAAATGACCAGTACTTTCTTAAAAATCTAAATTTAAAAAATCGCCCTGTGTGTTCCACACAAAATGAAAGTAATACCGGTCTGGAATGGCATGAGAGTGAGTAAACGATGACCGAATTTTCATTTTTGGGTGAGCCATTGCTTTAATACCTGGATAAATATCATTAGAGGAAAGTAAAGGCTGTGGAAAATACTTCTCTGAAATGTCACATAGGCGACACAGGTTATTACCTTCCCAGCAGAACGCTGGGTGCGTGGTGACGGAGAGCCATGCCTGGTTTACCGTGGTGCATCCTATCAAAAGCCTGACACTGAAAAAATGGAATGAGTTTCTGTAAAACTGGGGACATAACCTCTGCGCTCTCAAACGTTGAACTCCATTTTCCCACCTCATTGCTCTCAATATGATTGATCTTCCCATTACATGAGGACACAGGGATCAAATGAAACATTACTAATGGAGACAATTCCAGGGAGTGTACAGAGAGCTCAGGTTCGCCCCCTACTGGGACTGATAAACTATGGATGTATAATGCTATTGAACTGCAGTGTGCATCACAGGTGGGTCGAGCAATGAAGTCTTTGGAATCATGGGACTATCTCAAAAACAAAAAGTAGTTTTTACAGTGATGGCGAAGTTGTATTTTCAGCATCATTACTCCAGTCTTCATTGTCACATGATCTGCAGAAATAATTCTAATATGTGACCCTGGAACACAAAACCTTAAGTACGTCTTAAGTAGCACGGGTAGATTTGTAGCAATAGCCAAAAATACATTGAATGGGTCAAAATTATCAATTTTTTCTTTTATGCCAAAGATCATTAGGATATTAAGTAAAGATCCTGATCCATGAAGATGTTTCGTAAATTTCCTACCGTAAATATATCAAAACCTATTTTTTTAGTAGTAATACGCATTGCTAAGAATTTTATTTGGACAACTTTAAAGGCGATTTTTCTCAATATTTTTTTTGTACCCTCAGATTCCAGATTTTCAAATAGTTGTATCTCTGCCAAATATTGTCCTATCCTACCAAACCACACATCATTGGAAAGCTTTATTAAAGCTTTATTTAAAAAAAGTATTCATTGGT
>NC_133372.1:38009311-38026811 GCF_049309525.1 Garra rufa
ACCACACATCATTGGAAAGCTTTATTAAAGCTTTATTTAAAAAAAGTATTCATTGGTTTTGTGGTCCAGGTGATTTGAATATTGCTCAAGAAACATTTTCTCATTATTATTAATGTTGAAAACAATTGTGCTGCTTAATATTTTGTAGAAATCATTTTTGATTTGGTTCGTTGATGAAAAGAAAGTTCAAAAGAATGCCATTCATTTGAAATCATTTATTTTGTAACAATTAAATTTTTACTGTTTAATTTCATTTCTCTTTAAATTCTGTTTTATATTTTTTTAGTTTTTTTAGTTTATATATATATATATAATATAATATATATATATATATAATATATATAATATATATATATATATATATATATATATATATTAGGGGTGGGCATAGATTAATTTTTTTAATCTAGATTAATCTAGATAAAATTTTGGAATTAATCTAGATTAATCTAGATTAAAATGGCTAATTTGAATTCTGCCGAAGGCATTCAGAATATGTGTGCTACCCAAATAATGACTAAAAGTAAGTCTTCGAGAACGGGCCAGGTGGCGCATTAGACCAGGCGCCTCATCTCCTGTTTCCAAAATGCATCACAAACTGATTGACAATTGCATTTACAACATAATTACCTATATATAAACTTGTGTAACCAAGTACTTCTGTTCTGCGCAAAAGGCTGCACGACGTGCGCGTTGCCGTTAAATACAATCAATCCGGGCATGGATTTCTGCGTGCATAGTCTTCCATTAAACTGCATTGCTTTTAGAAGCGTCAATTCAGTTGTTGCATATAGTTTAATGTCTTTATTTCGGGATTATCAAAGTAAATTATAACTCACGTGCCCCAGTAAAAAGGGTCTAGCAACGCACCTGCCCTGAAGCGGCTTCATAGCTGCATCCATGTTTGCACGTCTCATTTGATGTGGTAATTTCACAGAAGTTCGTTCTCGCCTCCTGCAGTGCAATTCGACTAGGTATACTTCATCTGCGCTAAAATATCAAGGTGAAAGTCATCATAGCTTACGTAGTTTAGACCCAGCTCCCAACCCAACTTTGAGAATAGATTAACGGCGATATTTTTTTATCGCCCGATAAGAGTCTCACGTTAACGCAGCACGTTAACGCCGATAACGGCCCACCACTAATATATATATATTAGTTTTATTATGTTTTTCAGTTTTAATTTTTTTGTGATTCTAAAGTTTAGTGATCAAAAAGAATGTCAAATTAATTTAAATCATGAAACATATAGTAATTAACAACACTTTACAAAACTTTTTAAAAAGTTTACCAGAAATTAGATTTTTTTTTTTATTTAATTTTTTTTAGAATTTTTAGAATTTTTAGAAACGAAATTTTATTGTTTTCCCAAATTCAATGTCTTCCGTTATAATTTTGCTGGACTACATTTGAATAAATTAATTACATTTCAACACTCAAAAGAATGTCTTAACAACCTAAACTTCAAAACTTTAACATCTCAATTTATATTTTTCATAATAATAGTGCCCTATGAAATTTTATTTATTTTTCAGAAATTCTATGTTAATAATTTACTACAAATATATTATCAAAAACTGTGGCAAACAAATGAAGGCATAAAACATTAACAATTTAATTAATCTTTTAAAATTGAAAAAATGAATTCTAGTCCTTAAACAAATGTGCTATTACTACTTAAGGAACTACACTCTACTGTAAATAGTATGACTGTAGCAATAATATATCTGTCACAATTTCTTCAAGTTAAACCAAACTTTTATTCTGACAGATTATGGTGATAGGTTTTCGCAAATGAAATGGTAAAATGCTCATAAAGAACAGAACATCCAAATTTCATACTTAAATAGTCTGTTTGTGCTTTAATATTCACAGATACTAGTTCATATCATTTATCATTTCATTTGTTGTACAGCCCTACTTGATTAATTCATCCAAAATTGGCCAAATTCTGTGACATTCTGCGAAACATGGTACATTTTATTTCATGACTGAATTGCTCAAATCTGTCTTCTTATTAATTTAATGCACCGTTGCTGAATAAAAGAGTTAAAAAGTATCACATTTGTCACCTGGTCCAGTGGTACAATCAGCAACCTGGACCATTTTTATATTTCTCTCTGAATTTCCACCTCAACATCCCTATTTTCTTGTCTTATCTGCTCTCTCTGCACCAATCAAGCAGTAAACGTTTCTCTCTCTTTGCCCCCTTTTTATCATTCCCCTCACGGCAGCGCTGATGGAGTGAAATGCTTTCTCCCGCCGTCCTCATCATGACCGCCCATTCCTCTTGTCCCACCTCTCTTTGCTTTCATGTTTTGTTCCCTCCCCTCATTTACCCTTCGAGGGAAGTGTAAGAGGCATGCTAACATTTGTAGCTCAGACAAGAACACATTCAGAATTTCTCTGTGGTCAGAGGATGACTGTGTGAGCATATCATTGTCAAGCAGAGTTTCTGGCCAGAATTATGACGACAAAAACATTTGTTGTACAAAGACGACACACAACAGTTGTAAGGTCTGTATTCAAACCCAACTTCAAGATTGCGGTGCACATGTGAAAATCATTACAAATGGAAGAGCCAATCATAAAAAAGCTTGTCTTAAATGCCTCAGCAGTTCCCATGGCAATGGCAATGCCTTACGTATTGGAATGCCGCATCTATAAGGTTGAGGAAAGACCTCTGCAATAATGCGCTATGCAGATCTTTGATCGAGTTAAGCTGAGTACACAATTGTGTGGCTACAGGTATGACTTCTAGAAATTCTGTAAACAAAAAGGTAATATAGAAAACTACGATATACTATGAATAAAAGTTGGCAAATACGGACAAAAATGCATTTTGGTTTCTTCAAATTTTTAAATGATTGCACTACTATGTAGAATTAAAAGCAAAAAAAGGTAAGAGAGAATTAGAGTAGGGAAATAATGTTAAAATGTTTTAGTAAAAATGTGTCTGAGACCCTCACTGACTGACAATCACTTTTGACTGATCATTACTTTAGTTGTTTAGCACATATTTATAATATATGTACACCCCTTTTTGGTGTAAATTTCTGCAGAAGTGGCAAAGACAAAAAAAACTAAACATTGAATTTCAGCCTTTAGCCTGTTTTTTTAATTAATAATTAACAAGTGTACCAAATTACTTTGTGACAAATTCATATAATTTATATTTTATGCAAACATACATTATTCTGTTTTTATGTTTAAACAGAAGTTTTTTTAAAACAGAATTTAAAAACTGTAAATATATATATACAGACAGTTGAGGTCAAAAGTTTACATACACCTTGCAGATTCAGAAATGTTAATTATTTTACCAAAATAAGAAGGATCATACAAAATACCTCTGCTGAAAAAAACAGCTAGGTTGGAAAGTGGCCAAAACCCCTCTCAAACAATCCTGCTTACCAGTTTTGACCAGCTAAAACCAGCCAACCAGCCTTTGTTGCTTTTTTTGTTTAGTTATAGTTGTTCAACTGTTAAACTTGTTAAACTGTCCGCTGTTCTTCAGAAAAATCCTTCAGGTCCCACAAATTCTTTGGTTTTTCAGCATTTTTGAGTATTTGAAGCTTTTCCAACAATGACTGTTTGATTTTGAGATCCATCTTTTCATACTGAGGACAACTAAGGGACCCGTATGCAACTATTACAGAAGGTATATCTTATTCTGAATATCTTATTCAGGTCAGTACTAAATTTTAAAAAACATGCATTTCATATGATCCATTTTATTTTGGTAAAATAATTACCATTTTGCAGAATCTGCAAGGTGTATGTAAACTTTTGACCTCAACTGTGTGTATGTGTAAAAATAAGCAAGTATATATACATATACAAGCATTGTTTTTGTAATACACAAGTGCTGCTTGTCAGAAAACTGAGATACTTATTGAAACAGTGATACTGTTACACTACTAAAAAAATTAGTTACTAGGTTAGTTGCTACATTTAGTGGTTTGTACTCAAAGTTTATGGTGTGTGACACACTTGAGACACACGTTTGGTAGCACAGCATAACAGTGCATGGTGAAGGGTGGTGTTCGCATATGTCTGTGTGTGTGTGTGTGTGTGTGTGTGTGTGTGTGTGTGTGTGTGTGTGTGTGTGTGTGTGTGTGTGTGTGTGTGTATCTGGTATTCATGACGTTGTGGGGACCAAATGTCCCCACAAGGATAGGAATACCAGTAGATTTTGACCTTGTGGGGACATTTCTCAGGTCCCCATGAGGAAACAGGCTTATAAATCATGCACAATGAGTTTTTTTGATGAAGTAAAAGTGTGCACAATCTCCTGTGAGGGCTAGGTTTAGGTGTAGGGTAGGTGTAGGGCCATAGAAAGTACGGTTTGTTCAGTATAAAAACCATTACGCCTATGGAATGTCCCCCTAAAACATGTAAACCCAACATGTGTGTGTGTGTGTGTGTGTGTGTGTGTGTGTGTGTGTGTGTGTGTGTGTGTGTGTGTGTGTGTGTGTGTGCACACCTGGTATTCATCACGTTGTGGGGACCAAATGTCCCCACAAGGATAGGAATACCAGTAGATTTTGACCTTGTGGGGACATTTCTCAGGTCCCCATGAGGAAACAGGCTTATAAATCATGCACAATGAGTTTTTTTGATAAAGTAAAAGTATGCACAATCTCCTGTGAGGGCTAGGTTTAGGTGTAGGGTAGGTGTAGGGTGATAAAAAGTACGGTTTGTACAGTATAAAAACCATTACGCCTATGGAATGTCCCCATAAAACATGTAAACCCAACATGTGTGTGTGTGTGTGTGTGTGTGTGTGTGTGTGTGTGTGTGTGTGTGTGCACCTGGTATTCATCACGTTGTGGGGACCAAATGTCCCCACAAGGATAGGAATACCAGTAGATTTTGACCTTGTGGGGACATTTCTCAGGTCCCCATGAGGAAACAGGCTTATAAATCATGCACAATGAGTTTTTTTGAGGAAGTAAAAGTGTGCACAGTCTCCTGTGAGGGCTAGGTTTAGGTGTAGGGTAGGTGTAGGGCGATAGAAAGTACGGTTTGTACAGTATAAAAACCATTACGCCTATGGAATGTCCCCATAAAACATGTAAACCCAACATGTGTGTGTGTGTGTGTGTGTGTGTGTGTGTGTGTGTGTGTGTGTGTGTGTGTGTGTACCTGGTATTCATCACGTTGTGGGGACCAAATGTCCCCACAAGGATAGGAATACCAGTAGATTTTGACCTTGTGGGGACATTTCTCAGGTCCCCATGAGGAAACAGGCTTATAAATCATGCACAATGATTTTTTTTGATGAAGTAAAAGTGTGCACAATCTCCTGTGAGGGCTAGGTTTAGGTGTAGGGTAGGTGTAGGGCGATAGAAAGTACGGTTTGTACAGTATAAAAACCATTACGCCTATGGAATGTCCCCATAAAACATGTAAACCCAACATGTGTGTGTGTGTGTGTGTGTGTGTGTGTGTGTGTGTGTGTGTGTGTGTGTGTGTGTGTGTGTGTGTGTGTATCTGGTATTCATGACGTTGTGGGGACCAAATGTCCCCACAAGGATAGGAATACCAGTAGATTTTGACCTTGTGGGGACATTTCTCAGGTCCCCATGAGGAAACAGGCTTATAAATCATGCACAATGAGTTTTTTTGATGAAGTAAAAGTGTGCACAATCTCCTGTGAGGGCTAGGTTTAGGTGTAGGGTAGGTGTAGGGCCATAGAAAGTACGGTTTGTTCAGTATAAAAACCATTACGCCTATGGAATGTCCCCCTAAAACATGTAAACCCAACATGTGTGTGTGTGTGTGTGTGTGTGTGTGTGTGTGTGTGTGTGTGTGTGTGTGTGTGTGTGTGTGTGTGTGTGTGTGTGTGCACACCTGGTATTCATCACGTTGTGGGGACCAAATGTCCCCACAAGGATAGGAATACCAGTAGATTTTGACCTTGTGGGGACATTTCTCAGGTCCCCATGAGGAAACAGGCTTATAAATCATGCACAATGAGTTTTTTTGATAAAGTAAAAGTATGCACAATCTCCTGTGAGGGCTAGGTTTAGGTGTAGGGTAGGTGTAGGGTGATAAAAAGTACGGTTTGTACAGTATAAAAACCATTACGCCTATGGAATGTCCCCATAAAACATGTAAACCCAACATGTGTGTGTGTGTGTGTGTGTGTGTGTGTGTGTGTGTGTGTGTGTGTGTGTGTGTGTGTGCACCTGGTATTCATCACGTTGTGGGGACCAAATGTCCCCACAAGGATAGGAATACCAGTAGATTTTGACCTTGTGGGGACATTTCTCAGGTCCCCATGAGGAAACAGGCTTATAAATCATGCACAATGAGTTTTTTTGAGGAAGTAAAAGTGTGCACAGTCTCCTGTGAGGGCTAGGTTTAGGTGTAGGGTAGGTGTAGGGCGATAGAAAGTACGGTTTGTACAGTATAAAAACCATTACGCCTATGGAATGTCCCCATAAAACATGTAAACCCAACATGTGTGTGTGTGTGTGTGTGTGTGTGTGTGTGTGTGTGTGTGTGTGTGTGTGTGTGTGTGTGTACCTGGTATTCATCACGTTGTGGGGACCAAATGTCCCCACAAGGATAGGAATACCAGTAGATTTTGACCTTGTGGGGACATTTCTCAGGTCCCCATGAGGAAACAGGCTTATAAATCATGCACAATGATTTTTTTTGATGAAGTAAAAGTGTGCACAATCTCCTGTGAGGGCTAGGTTTAGGTGTAGGGTAGGTGTAGGGCGATAGAAAGTACGGTTTGTACAGTATAAAAACCATTACGCCTATGGAATGTCCCCATAAAACATGTAAACCCAACATGTGTGTGTGTGTGTGTGTGTGTGTGTGTCTGTGTGTGATGTCAGACAGCAGGGGCGCTACTGACGTCTGATGCCACCACAGCTTGAGGGCAAACTGAGATGCCTGTCTGGGGCTCAGGGGCATCTTACACACACACTCACACACGCTCACACGCAAGCAGGAGCTGGCACAGCTTGTCACTTCGCGTTGGAATGAAGACTGAAAACATCTAGCTGGAAAACCGTGTGTCATGTGTTTACAAACGCTTATAGTCATGGTGATAACACCCAGCGATGATATGAATAAATATATACCAGCGTATCCTCACCTTTAGCATAGCAACAAAATGTGCATGTGGGTATGTGTGTCGGAATGGATGGAGGAGGTGTGTGGCGAGAACCAAACGCCGCAGGTAACACAGGTCAAAGCAATTCACCCTCAGATAATTAAAGGTAGATACACTCTTGACCTCTGTGTGTGTGTGTGTGTGTGTGTGTGTGTGTGTGTGTGTGTGTGTGTGTGTGTGTGTGTGTGTGTGTTTATGGCCATGTTTGTGTGCCTACGTGTTGCTTAACGCTCTTTAAAAAGAAATTGTTGCATGCTTAACAGCTATGAGAGTCCAAACGCATGAAAGTCATTGGATGTTGACTTCTGTTAATTCCTAAAAAGAGTTAATTATAATCACTACTTTCTAACCCTAGCACCTTTTAATATTACTTCACTTTATTAATAAACCCTTTTCCATTAATACTGTCATCACAATTCAGCTTTAGAAGGTTCTAATGCAGGAGTTCTCAACTCTGGCCCTCGAGGTCCATTTTCCTGCAGAGTTTAGCTCCAACCCTAATCAAACACACCTGAACAAGCTAATCAAGCTCTTCATCATTACTAGAAAGTTACAGGCAGGTGAGTTTGATCAAGGTTGGAGGTAAACTCTGCAGGAAAGTGGACCTCGAGGGCCAGAGTTGAGAACCTCTGTTCTAATGTGTTTGTAGAGACATTTTCAGAAATTCAGCCTATATAAATATAGCAAACATAGTACAGAGTTGTTTTTTATAGTATCGTTTTATAGGATAGTACTAACAAATCATGGTATAGGTCTAAGAAGTATTACACATATAAAAATAAGCCAGTATTATAATACCTAAATATAAATAGCACTACTAATCAAAAGTTGGAATAATTACATTTATGTTTTTGAAAGAGGTCTCTTATATCCTAACCAAGGATACATTTATTTGATGCAAAATACAGTAAATTAAAATAAAAATGAAATATTATTATCATTTAAAATAACTGTTTTCTGTTTTAATATACTTCCTATAATCATATGAAATATCATCCAATTTTGGTGTCTGCATCAAATTAAATTTACAGAAGTGATTTTATACAGTGAGGAGAAAAAAATATTTGATCCCCTGCTGGTTTTGTATGTTTGCCCACTGACAAAGAAATGATCAGTCTATAATTTTAATAATAGGTTTATTTTAACAGTGAGAGACAGAATAACAAGAAAAAATCCAGAAAAATGCATTTCAAAAAAGTTATAAATTAATTTGCATTTTATGAGTGTAACAAGTATTTGACCCCTTTGCAAAACATGACATAGTACAACCCTTGTTGGAAATCACAGAGGTCAGACATTTCTTGTAGTTGGCCAGCAGGTTTGCACACATCTGAGGAGGGATTTTGTCCCACTCTTCTTTGCAGATCCTCATTAAGTCATCAGTTTTGAGGCTGATGTTTGGCAACTCTAACCTTCAGCTCCCTCCACAGATTTTCTATGGGAATAATGTCTGGAGACTGGTTAGGCCACTCCAGGACCTTATGTGCTTCTTCTTGAGCCACTCCTTTGTTGCCTTGGCTGTGTGTTTTGGGTCACTGTCATGCTGGAATACCCTTCCATTTTCAAAGCCCTGGCTGAAGGAAGGAGGTTCTCACCCAAGGTTTGACGGTACATGGCCCGGTCCATCGTCCTTTTGATGCAGTGCAGTTGTCCTGTTTCTTTAGCAGAAAAACACCCCCAAAGCATAATGTTTCCACCTCCATGTGTGGCGGTGCGGATGGTGTTCTTGGGGTCATAGGCAGCATTCCTCCTCCTCCAAACACGGCGAGTTGAGTGAATGCCAAAGAGATTGATTTTGGTCCCATCTGACCACAACACTTTCACCTAGTTCTCATCTGAATCATTTAAATGTTCATTGGCAAACTTCAGATGGGCCTGTACATGTGCTTTCTTGAGCAGGGGTAGTGTCCTTCACGGCGTAGTGTGTTACCAATTGTTTTCTTGGTGACTATGGTCCCAGCTGCCTTAAGATCACTGACAAGATCATCCCGTGTAGTTCTGTGCTGATTCCTTACCGTTCTCATGATCATTGAAACTCCTCGAGGTGAGATCTTGCATGGAGCCCCAGACCGAGGGAGATTGACAGTTATTTTGTGTTTCTTCCATTTGTGAATAATCATACCAACTGTTGTCACCTTCTCACCAAGCTCCTTGGCGATGGTCTTGTAGCCCATTCCAGCCTTGTGTAGGTCTACAATCTTGTCCCTGAAATCCTTAGACAGCTCTTTGGTCTTGGCCATGGTGGAGAGTTTGGAATCTGATTGACTGATTGCTTCTGTGGACAGATGTCTTTTATACAGGTAACAAACTGAGAATAGGAGAACCTCCTTAAAAGACTGCTCCTAATCTCAGTTTTGTACCTGTATAAAAGACACCTGGGAGCCAGAAATCTTGCTGACTGTTAGGGGAACAAATACTTATTTCACTCATTAAAATGCAAATTAATTTATCACTTTTTCAAAATGTGTTTTTCTGGATTTTTTGTTTTTGTTGTTGTTGTTGTTGTTATTCTGTCTCTCACTGTTCAAATAAACCTACCATTAAAATTATAGTCTGATAATTTACACAAAAAACAAATAATTTGCACTTATTCAAATATATAAAAGAAAAAATGATCATACTAAATTACTATTTTATTATATTTTAAATAATTACAAAAACTTCTGACAAATGCATAAAACCAAAGACTGCAAAGACTGGTAAAGATTTATAAGTGCAATTAATTTGGTTTTGGGGGGCTGTACTGCAATCCTTAAATAGAGTATTTTAATGACATCTAATAATTCTTGTTCTAACTATGCCTGACAAGATTTTTGGTGCACAAACTATTGTTACACTGAATGACATTTAAGTGGACATCTTCTGTAAATGATGGTAAAAATGTATGATTATTATCGTTATTTTCTGCTTATATATATACCATGGAAATAGCATGTTGGTTTTGTTTGTTTGTTGGGGAGATGTGTAACATGGACCATTTTCCATTCTTTTGCACATGCAACATGGAACAATAATTGATTTGTTCCATTTGAACATATACAATGCACATATAAAAAACAGCCCCTCCAAATTGCCTTCCATTCCCCAGATCTCCAATTCTGCGGTCCTATAGAATAATAAACACACTATTAGCGCACACATTTATCACACACTACAACAAATCTCCCACTGTAGTTCTTTAATGAGGGTCTAACACTGACTTGAAGCCCTCAGTGTGAGTGTGTGTATGTGGTGGGCGTTTGACAGGAAGACCTAATCACTGGGATACATCAAAGGGCCAGGCCCGCTCTCACTGAGACGAATTCCAGCTCTAGAGAGACTAACACTACAGCGCTATACATTATACATGAGATTAGACCCGAGCCTCAGAGCCCTTAATGAAGAGCAAGAAAAAGTACAGAAGTATTCTGCAAATCGCAAAGTATACAATGAGACATGCTGCTGCTACATCGCATCAGCTGCACCCACACTCACATTTCTAAGGGTAAATCAACATTCATCATTAATTAGTAGCTCATTAAAGAGAGGCTTACCAGATAAACATGGTCAACAGCCTTTTAGATCTGTCTGCCTCAACTTTGCACACAAACGCACACACATAGACAGGGGAAAATCACTGTGAATTATTGTGTAGATGGGAAAAGCTAGACATAAATAGCAAAGGAGTGTGAAACAAATGAATATGTATGATGGTGAAATGACCTTTAAGAGCCTCATATCAAGCCTTAACGGTGCGGATCACTTGCCTAAATGGACTGTGTATGTGTGTGTGAGAGAGAAAGAGAGAGATACAGTCTGATTTGACAATCATTTCATTTGAACAATTTTTTGTGATGCAGGGCTCAAAAATAAGGATGGCCCAATGACCCGGGGCCATTCTGAGAGTCTCAGGCCAGTTGACAGTACTGTGGTGTCACTAAATCTCACATTCACTGACCTTGCACATACGATTTTATGCCTTGCAACCTTAAATATTGGGTTTTCTGTTTTGCTGGTGCACATTTTGCTGATTTAAATTATGTATTGCTGTAAAATATATACAGTCAAGCCCGAAATTATTCACACCCCTGGCAAATTCTGAATTAAAGTTACTTTTATTCAACCAGCAAGTTTTTTTTTTTTTTGGATTAGAAATGACACAGATGTCTCCCAGAAGATAAGACGATGTACAAGAGACATCATTGTGGAAACATTTTTGGCGTGTCCAAAATTATTCATACCTTGAATAATTGTGGCTGGGCCACTACAAAATGTTAATGTTTTTGTCTGCTAACCATTTCTTCACCACTTTTGCTGTGTGTTTTGGGTCGTTGTCGTGCTGAAATGTCCACTGGTGCCCAAGGCCAATTTCTCTGCAGACTGCCTGATGTTGTTGTTGAGAATTTTGATGTATTGCTCCTTTTTCATGGTGCCGTTTACTGTGATTAGGTTCCCTGGTCCACCGGCTAAAAAAACACCCCAAATCATTAGGTTCCCACCACCATGTTTGACAGTGGGGATGGTGTCCTTAGGGTTGAAGGCTTCTCCTTTTTTACGCCAAATGAAGGCTACATCATTGTGGCCAAACAATTCAATTTTTGTTTCATCTGACTATAAAACAGAAGACCAGAAGTCTTCTTTTTTGTCCAGATGAGAATTTTTCACAGTGCGGAACATCTTGTATTTTTTAATAATACTCCAGGGGCACTGTAGCCCCTGGAACTTCAAACATTTAGATATCTTATAGCCCTTTCTTATTTCTTATAGTCTTATAGCCCTTTCCGGACTTGTGAGCAGCCACAATGCACAGCCGCAGGTCACCCCAAACTGCCTAAGTACATTTATTATTGTTACATTATTATTAATTTGTTTGCAACGTTATATTGTCCTAAAGTCTATTTTTCACTGTGTACCACTTGCATAAACACTGCATCCGTAGGTGCTGACATAGTGGTTTCTCGGGCTATGTCACATCAGAACTCGGAGCTGGGAGTTCACGAGTGGGACGAGTGGGGCGTCACGGGTTTGACTGCCGTTCGGGTGCACTTTCACGGGTTGCCTGGAACAGCTTGAACTATTTGGAATGGTATAGAACTTTGGATTTTCCCATAGACTGTGACAGTTTGCAAAGGGTATGAATAATTTTGGACATGCCACTTTTTGTTCAAATGTAAATAAAAGCTGAGAAATATTTTTTTCCACAATGATGCCTCTTGTACATCATCTTATTACCTTTTGGGAGAAGCCTGTGTCATTTCTGGTAAAAAAAAAAAAACAACTTGCTGGTTGAATAAAAATAACTTTAAGTCAGAATTTGCCAAGGGTATGAATAATTTCGGGCTTAACTGTAAATATATATATATATATATATATATATATATATATATATATATATATATATATATATATTAGGGGTGGAACGGTACATGTATTCGTTTCGAACCGAATCGGTACGGGGGTCACGGTTCGGTGCATGAATTTAAACGGAGAATACACGGTATGAAAATAAAAAAAAAACTTGCCTGCAAAATAATTAATGTAATGCGGAACTACTGTTAGATACGCGGGTTCTTTAGGGACAGCTAATATTTAGCCCCGCTTTAGCTCTGAAGCTCTGATTGGCGTCGATGCAGCCGAGCTCCGCCTATGTATGCGATCTATCAGAGCCCGTCTACATTCTCTGGCACTCTGCAATTTTTTGTCAGCTCGACGGTCCATCATTGTGGTCCAGGGATTTCCTGAACTTTGATTTGTCAAGCCCCCATTATTTTGACGCTAATAGAAGAAACAATGCATGGAGACGCATAGGCTTGGAGCTAGAGCGCAGCTGATGGTTGCTTAGAAACGGCAGACGCTTCCGGAGCGCAAGCGCCCGAGCGCTTTGTTGATCAGGAAGAAAGCGAACGGCCCCTTAGATCGCAAGTTTGGGAAAACTTCGCTTTTCCAGTCAGTTACAGTAGTACAGGCGAGAGAGTGGAGGAAAAGACGAGGACTGTGTGTTGCCGTTGTTCAGCGGTTGTTGGGTATGTGAGTGGAAATACATCTAATTGCCTTCTGCATTTTTGTTTTGCTTTTCCCTCCACTGTACCGAAATCATACCGAACCGTGACGTCTGAACCGAGGTACGAACCGAACCGTGACTTCTGTGAACCGTTCCACCCCTAATATATATATATATATATATATATATATATATATATATATAAATATATATAAATTACCATTGTCATATTTCCCACAAAGGTGTATTCATGAATATATTGCTAAATGGAATACAAGATCAGCTATTACAGAAAATTAATAGCCTATAGCATTGTTTTTTTTAATAAGTTGAAGTTAGATATAGATATATGTGAAAAAATAAAAATTAAATTTAGAAATGTGCATCATTATGCTTTTTATTGTGTGGTATAAACATATAAATTATACCCTTAAAGTGATTAAAGGTATAGTTTACCTAAAAAAAAAAAGATTTTTTTTTTCATTTACTCACCCTCAGTATGTTCCAAACCTGTATGAATTTCTTTCTTCTGTTGGGAAAGCAGTAACCAAACAGTTGCTGGCCCCCATAGACTTTCATAGTATAAACAAACAAAACAAAAAATACTATGGAAATGAATGGGGACCAGAAACCAGAAACTGTTTTGTTACGCACATTCTTCAAAATATTTTGTGCTGAGCAGAAGAAAGAAATTCATTCAGGTTCGAAACAACTTGAGGGTGAGTAAATGATATAAAAATGTCATTTTTGGGTGAGCTATCCCTTTAAAAATGCTTTAAATACTATATGTGACCAGGATCATTTGTAAATTAAATTAGAATAAATAAGCTTTTCACTGATGTATGATTTGTTAAGATAATATTTGCCCGAGATACAACTATTTGAAAATCTGGAATGTGAGGGTGCACAAAAAATGAAATATTGGGAAAATGGCTTTAAAGTTGTCCATATGAAGTTCTTAGCATGCATATTACTAATCAAATTTTAAGCTTTGATATATTTATGGTAGAAAATTTACAAAATATCTTCATGGAACATGATCTCTACCTAATATCCTAATGATTTTTGGAATAAAAGAAAAATTGCTCATTTTGACCTATGTAATGTATTTTTGGCTATTGCTATAAATATACCCGTGCTACTTATGACTGGTTTTGTGGTCCAGGGTCACATATGTAACATGGCTCATAGAAAATGTTCTCACCATTCCTGTTATATCGTGTAGTTTAGTTATGTATCACCACAAGCTTTTGTAACCAGTGGATCTATGAAGCCTTTGTGCTGCAGTGAGACAGACAGCATTAGGCTTTTAAAATCTATACACGGGTCCATTTAGCACGCTGCTAAATAAATCTACCTTCTCTCCGAGGAGTCTAGCATGACCGCTAAAGAGCAAACATCAGGACATCTGCTAGCGTGAGCGCTCAGGGAATGATCTCTTCAAAATCGGTCCACTTTTCCACTGACCAGGTTGCTTTTTTCATCTCTCTTTCTCTCTAGCTCTTCTCAAAGAACAATCAACCACTTCCCATATCACAGACCAGCACTCAAATATTGACTACACATTGAATATGACTATAACTACAATATGCAGTAAACACACTTTTGTGTTGTTATGACAGGACAGTGTAGGGAATATTCAACAATATTCATTTTAGGCTGTATAAATAAATATTAATATTATTTTAATGCAATTTTACAACTGGTGTTCGACTTGGTAATTTCAATTAAGTTTCAAAAATGAGTTCAAACTATTAATTCTGAAAACTGAATCAAAATTAAATGATTTAATTGTAAATAGAAATATAAAAAAAATATATAATTAAAATATTTTTACAAGAAAATACAATTTTAGTCTCTCTACCTAAATATACGTTTTAACATATTACATGCCATTTCTTTGTAATTTTTATATTTACTAGCAATTTCTGTGTGGAAATTGTTTCTATATTGATATTTTTTCAGTGTTGTTTGTTTAATCACTCAAAGAAGTATGGGTTCACATTTCCGCCACTGAATAAAAAAGCTAATTGACTTTTTTTGTAATTGTGGGTTTACATCTTGCAATTCTTGCTTTTTTTCTCAGGACTGTTACATACTCTCAATTCTGACTTTTTTCTCAGAATTGTGGGATATAAACTCACAATTGCAAGTTATTAAGACAGAATTGTGAGATATAAACTCAATTCTGAGAAAAAGTCAGAATTGTGTGATATAAATTCGCAATTGTGAAAAAAAAATCATATAAACTCATAATTCTGATTTTTTTTTTTTTTAGAATCCTGTAATTCTCTCTCGTGTTTGTTTACTCACTCAAAAATGTTCACAGAAGTATGGGTACACATTTCCACTCAATCAAAAAAAATGTAAAAAGGTAAATGCGACTTTTTATCTCACAACTGTGACTTTTCTCGCAATTGCGGGTTTACATCTTGCAGTGCTGGCTTTTTTCTCAGAGTTGTGACATTTAAACTTGCAACTGCGAGAAAACAAGGTCAAAATGTGACTTTCACGGAATTGCAAGTTTGTATTTTGACTTTTTTCTCACAAGTGTGACTTTATATCTCGCAATTCTGACTTTTTTTCTCAGAATTATGATATATAAACTCGCAACAGCGAGTTATAATGTCCAATTCTGAGGGGGGAAATCAAGACTGATATTTTTTCTGAATTGCGAGTTAATATTGCTTAACTCACAATTATGTGTTATAAAGTCAGAATTGTGAGATATAAACTCGCAATTCAGAAAAAAAAGTCAGAATTGCGAGTTTGTATCAAGCAATTCTGTTAATTATCTTTTTTTAGTTTTTATTCAGTGGCAGAAACAGGTTTCCATTCGGAAGACTTTGTGGATGTGTTCAAAAAATTAAAATAAAATGTAGAAAAATAAAAAATAAAAATATATTTTATGTTGCTATTTATGTATTTTGTTATATTGCTGCATTGAAATGAAAATAATTAAATTACATTAAGAACAAACAGTGTATGAAACATGATTATTATATTATTTTCAAACCTACTTGGCAGCAATGGCTCAAATTTGATCCTTTTAAGTAATCTATTTATAAATTTAGGCAATTTCTAATTATTCCTCATTATTTATAAATTCATAAATTCCTAACATGTATGTATTTGGTTGAAAATGCAGAGATATTTTTCACTATATTGCCCAGCCCTACTTGTTGTTGAGCTCTTCTAAATGTGAATCCATTACAGCTGAGGATGTGTGACCTACTTAGGACTCTCTCTCTCTCTCTCTCTGTGTGTGTGTGTCTCTGTCTCTCTCTCTCTATCTGCCTTTCTCTCTCTCTCTTGGTTAACTCTGGAAGGTAGTGCCCATGGGTTCCACTCTGACATCAAAGGTCTGTTTGCCACCCACTCCTTTTAGTGCAACAAAAAAGTCTGTAACTAAAAATGTTGCTCAACGTGCACACCAGTGCGATACGGCAGGTCCACCATCCTCTATTATTCAGCAGCTCATAAACAAGCTTTGGCTAATGTGGTCTCTTAACAGTGCTTTGATACGCACTGTGACATTCCCATCTGTTTCTCTCATGTTCTCTCTCTGTTGAGAAAATTACCAAAAAAGTAAAGAAATGTGGTTCTTGCACAAAAGTTGCAAGAATGATGCTTAGATGTAGCTAGAGTGGTTTCAAGGGCGTTGCTATGTGGTCGCTAAAGTTTTGCACGGTGGACCAAGTCAGAAGAGCCTATAATCAAGTATCCATAAAGGAGGGAATCATGCCATATCTGGGGATCAGAATATCAGAGAAAGTCTATTGATTCCCCTCCACACTTTTATAGTCCACCAACCCTGATCTCTTAGAAAAGTAATATCACTCTCTTCCTAAAGCCATACAGTTTGAGATATCCCCCATATCTGTCAAACAAACGGAGTAGGATGAGTTATATGCCAAAGATCATTATGTTTTAAATGATAATCAAATGAATTGGATAACAGAATCGATTTCCCACTCACAGATGGCTGCACAGCACTCTGGGAAACTGGGTATTCTGTCTACTTGCCCAAATGTAAATTATATGATTATTATCATCACATTTTGAGAACATTTTCATAAACCAGGTGAAATGAAATGTGACATTTTATAGCCAGAACAAGTATCAAAAACATGGAACTGGAGTTCACTGCATAGCACCGAGGAACATTGTACTTTATTATAGCTATAATAGTTATGTTCACTAGTACTACACTTGATGCAGTATGCAGTATGTATCTTTATCTAGTTTCTGTGTGCACAGAATGGATTACTTTAAATGTGCATTAGACTATGTGTCCCACAATGCATTACACTCTTGATCTTGCATTTCCATTACAGTTTTTCTCAGTCGCTTTGGTACATTTCTCGAATCATCCTTGACATTTG